>NC_086353.1:27351408-27531408 GCF_036324505.1 Eleginops maclovinus | reverse complement strand
CTGTTTGATTGCTGGAGAAATGACAATTTTGTTTTTTAAATACCTCTCTGAGACAAGTCTGAAATCTGTTTGGCCTTCATAAACATCTCGTGTCTGCACTCCGCGCGCTCTGCGTCCTTCCGAGTTGATTTAGAAAAGCGATAAGGCCTACGTTTTAATAATAATAAAGGATTACAGAGTCAATGATACGATATACGTGTGAAGATGGGATATACATTTGTGGAAATAGAAGGTTAAGACTATGCGGTCAAACACGTACAGACGAATGATTTGATTTAATTTAAATATAAATTGATATATTTTATATTTATATTAAAATAATTACTTTGTTGCGTTGCATATCCATTTTTATTTCCTGGCGTACGCATACATGTATTATTGTAATTATTATTATTGCTTCATATTGTTCAGCTTGACAAAAGGACGTTTAAATAAACCAAAAGGCGACCTCGTAGGCTTAGTTTTTTTGTGATATCATCATTAAACATATCAAGGTAAAATTCAACTACTTTCACAATATTCTTGGATTTCGTTTCTAGGCATTTTACGTGAGTTTTTTAAATAATAAACCCTACAGAAAAAAACTCATGTTTGAAAGCATCATGAAACTCTATCTTTTGAAAGAGGAGAGTCGGAAGCTGAATGAAGCTCCACGGCAAAGCAGCTCATTTGAGAGCTGGTGCTATACCCTGAGAGTGGTGTCTGCGCGCTGATCACAGAACAGTCCAATGCTAATGAGAGCATTTCCCTGAGATATGAAAGTGACGGGGGGTTTATGTCTCGGTGTTGATTTCCATATAATACCGTGTTGATGTTAATGGCGCCTGTGATTAAAGCGGGTTAAGTGGTTGACCTTTAGTGTGTGTGTGTGTGTGTGTGTGTGTGTGTGTGTGTGTGTGTGTGTGTGTGTGTGTGTGTGTGTGTGTGTCTGAGCGCGCGCACGTGTGTGAGTGTGTTACCTGCTGATGATTGTAAAGATGATAAATGGTAGCCCATGTTGAAGCTCATTACAAATTAAATGTAGGGGAAAAAACACAATCAGAGAAACGTGCGCGCGGTGCTGCAGGTAAGCTGTGTTGTGTAACGAACGAAACGGAGGGTCTCGCGCGCAATAAGAGCAAATGAGTCGCCTGAGCAGATCACCGACAGACCGGAAACACGCGATCCATCAACGTTAGTTTGTGCGTGTGTGTGTGTGTGTGTGTGTGTGTGTGTGTGTGTGTGTGTGTGTGTGTGTGTGTGCGTGTGTGCGTGCGTGTGTGTGTGTGTGTGTACAGGGTACATTCACCTTGTTTCTTTTTACACTATACCGTCTGTTCTCAAAGAGTTCAAGATGTTGCTGACGTAAAAACATATTTTGTGATTTAAGGAAGTGATCTGAAGAGGCACTGAAAAGGAAACTGCGGAGGGATAAATCCACTTAACAGACTCTCATTCCTTTATTCATCGGGACAATGTACAGTGTTACATCAACAGAGTGGCATAGCAGGTGTAAAAGGAAAGCAATAATAAAGCTTAAAACCATAACCATGGCTGAAATAATTTGTAGCAGCAATTGAAAAAACTAAGTGACTTATAAGTAACACAGTGTTGAGACATTATAAAAAAGGGTATAAAATACGGGACATGCAGCAATATGTTGAGCTGCAGTGCTGCACTGCAGGGAGGAGTTCTTATTCGCGTAAGTCATTTAGGAAGCCGGTAGCCTACAGATATTACTGCCTGAACAGTTGGACACAATTCATCAACACGATCCGTGTGACACTGTAAGGAGAACTGAGCTTTTGGAAAACACGGACCACGATTATTTTTTGGTCTGCACCTCCACTGGTGAAAAACGTCACTACCATGAACTTGGATGACTTTCAATTCAATTAAACTGCAATTAGCTATAGTGTAAATTAGTGTTTGATAAAAACATAAAAATACATCTTTCTGGGGTCTCACAAAATGGATACATCATTTGCAATAAAAATGAGTTGAATGTTGTCCATAAGAGAAGTTTATGACAATCATGGCAGCTGAGAAGGGAAATCAACTGAAATGTGTTTATTGTCGAACATCAAAAATCACAAGTGTGCTTTAAGAGGCAACGTCATCTGCAGATCATAATATTATTATTAGTGATAATTATTAGACATGCAGTCATTCAAATATGGCAGCCATGCAGGAATTGGAAAGTGGAGTATTATCTTAGCTCCAGATTTTGTCTGACTATTTCTGCAGCATTATGTGTGAGTGTCACAAACGACTCGATGTTGGAAGCTCATATTTCTGGTTCGTTAGGACCATTGAAGTGTTTTCCAGGTCACTGAAAACACCCTCATTTATCATACTCCATCATGAGTGTATTGGTATACTATTCCTCCTCTCTTATATAAACACATCCTCAGACAGATGATTTGCACTGTAAAATTCAGGAAGTGTGAGGCACAGTCAACAGGAAGCTGCTGTGGTTTAGTCCAGCGTTAACGGTTATGGTTCTGAATGGACAGGCCAAAGAACTTACCCTGTTCCTGAGTTTAACTCCAACAGAGCCACAAAGTTATCCCTGTAGCTGTTAATACAATTCAGTGCAATTTTGAGTAAACAACTTCTGATGTGTGTGTGTTGCTGGTTGCTGGTGATACTTTACGATGGCTGATATGTTTCTCTTGAGTAGCTGCACATGGATGTAGCAGCATCAGACCATGAGTGGCGGGTACTGTAAGGCTAAGCTCCGTTGTGCTCCGGGCAGCGTCAGGTAAAAAAGTTGGTTAGCCTTCCCAAACCTGAGCCTCACGCGCCACCTATGCATCAGACCTATATGACACTTAGTTGGAAAGAGATGTGTGGTGGGAAAACTGAAGTTGGGGTCACATAGGGTTTCTTCATGTGGAGATTATGGGCTATAGTCTTTGTTACTTTGTGTACTGATGAACTCATCAGTGGGCCTTCTGCTGTCACCCTAAGCTTGGTAACACAGTTGTTAGTGTGTAGCAGCAAGGTTACTGATCAGCGTTTATCACTATTGGACTAAAATTCCTTTTAAGCTTGATAACTTTAGAATTTTCTCTCACCAACAATCGTTTCCATCCATTTTCCAGCACTCAAAATGTCAATTTTACCTGAAATGACGGATTTCTTGTCCACCTTGTTCAGGACGCTCCACTTTAGGTAAATATGGCCAACAGCTGCTTTTTGACACCCACAGCCCCAGATCAACGCTCAACAAAATCACTCTCCTCTCTGTAGTTGCTGTGGTGAGTGATACAGAAGCTTTCCCTGAGGACTTCTAGATGACGGAAATTGGTGTTGTTAATACAAACACCCACCCCTCTCCACCTTTAAAGATATGTCATTGGTTGTTGCTATTATCACTATCTTTGAATCATGGGACCACCGATGCCCGAGCTCACTGACAGCTCACTAAGTAACTCAAAGTGAGCAAGTCACCCCTGGCAGGACAGGACACACATCATCGGTGCACTTGATTAACCAAAGAACAGATTGGTGTGTGTGGTGTGTGTAGTATGAATCTATAAACAATGAGACACAGTGCGTCACAGATTGTGGTTTATCACTGACCGTTCCCCTCTGGCAAAAGTAATTACATCCTGCAGTAAATATAGCTGCAGTATCTTTTAATATACGTGGCGGAGCGTGTGTGTGTGTGTGTGTGTGTGTGTGTGTGTGTGTGTGTGTGTGTGTGTGTGTGTGTGTGTGTGTGTGTGTGTGTGTGTGTGTGTGTGTGTGTGTGTAATGATTTGTCAGTGATCTAAGCTCCTTAGAGAGTTTTTAAAAAAATGTTTTGCCACAAAGCATCTCTGCACCACTTACCTCTACCTCGACCGTGGTCGGGGGTGGGTGGAGGGGTTCAGAGAGAGAGTGAGACATCATTCCACAGCTGCCTAACAGATGGCTGGAGCTGACACAAACACACACACACACACACACACACACACACACACACACACACACACACACACACACACACACACACACACACACACACACACACACACACACACACACACACACACAACCTTTTCTCATCTCCAGGCTGCAGAGGATCAGCAGCTAACTATACTCTCAGTCCAGTCTATATTAATGTGGATATGAAGAAATACTGCAAGCATATCGATTTGACCAAATGTGTCTTTGATGTCATTTGATTAACAAACTCAAACATGTTAATTGACTAAACTAAATTGGCTTTGAAGGGGAGAGGGTAGGGAGGTTTGTTCTCATGAACCTGCATGTGACAGAGGAAGGGCGGCCATATCTGAATGTTGAATCATGCTTCCACAATAAAACTGACAGGGTTGTTTCGTAGGCACTCCAGAGATTATTATTTTCTGAATAACCCTAATTTAATTGAAGCCGGTCCTGTTTGAGGCTACGGTTCTGACTCATTGGTGTGCTCCTGCTGTGCCATGGCTATGAGAATGCAGTGCCGCTGAGGAAACCTTTCTGGTCCAGACAGACATATCTCAACATTAATTTTCACACAAGAATAGAGCACAAATAGATCCAGAGTAAATCTAAACTAATATTCTGAACACACTACTATAGCTCGTTCATTTACGAATGCAGTCTTGTGATTCATGATGCTAAGGCCTGTAGACTGCGGTCATTCATATATGTTGTTTTTATTAATTTGATTTACTGCAAGTATTTTCAGTCCTGTACAACCCTGTATATTTTGCACGTTTCTATTCAAAGCTGCCACTTTTAATAACTAAAAAAATAAAAAGTTTCCACTTTTCAAAACAATTCTACACGTCTTTTACTTTATTATTCTGAGTATTTTTGTCATATGCTGTACGTTGTTTTTTGCTATATCTATATTTCATGTGAGTATGTTTCTATATTTTGTTGTTATAATAGTGTTTTGATTGTTTTTCTTAAAACTTATCTTCTCCCCCCCCAGGAAAACCGTCCTGAGCTGTGCGACTCCAGATCTGTGATTGGTCGTCTGGGTTGCGTTCTAATGAATGTTGGGGCTTTTGACTCTTTATCTCTTATGCTGTGGTCATATGTTCCACACCATATGACACCTGTTCTGACCTCAGCATTCAGCACTTGGGAGCTTTCATTTTTCTCAGAACTGTCGCTATCTTAAGCTGTGTTAAAGTGTGCCCTGGTATTGAGCCTGTCCTTCACTCTGCCTGCAGCGTGCCACAGGGTGAGGCCATGCTGCAGGAGTCTGTTTTGGTTGGTTGGCTTCAGCCGGCAGTCCCATCAGCTCTGTAAGTGCACTGTTGCCACAACTCACTCTTTCTGTGATGGAAAAGAGCAGCCTGGAGTGGAAACTAGGAATTATTCAGCTTATCCCACTTAGTACTCCATCTGGCCTGGAGCCCTGCTGCTGCCTCAGAGCGTTTTTAGTCTGAGCTATTTTGAGTTTTCTGACATTTTATATATTTTTTTGACAAATGTTGGTGGTTCTGTAGCACTTTATTTCTATTGTGGTATTTGATTTAAATTATTCAATATGCACTGTTTATGAAATTAATGTCATGTTTCAGAAAAATATCTACAATGGAAAACTGAAACATTGACTTTAATGAAATGTATTCTGTCAACAGAATTCACATAGATGCATTAGGTTAGGTGACAGCAATAATATTAAGTTTAAATATAAAACAGTAGTATCGAATGAATATTATTGCTTTTTAATAACCTAATACAGTTGTGTGAAATCTGTTGACATTGTACATTTAATTAAACTCAATGTTTTAGTTTTTCAGTGTACAGAGTAACAATGAAAAGAAATAACCCTCTTCCCTCATGTTTCTCCTTTCAGCCTGATCACAGGATCTTTTTTCATTCACATAATGCTCAGTGCTCACCTCGTTCAATTTCCTCCTTCCTTCCTGTGTCTGTGATGAAAACATAAGCTCGCAGCTCTGTGCTGTCCTGGAGCTGCGCTGGAAGCAGTAAATCTAGCAGCAGACGGACACGGCCGACAGAGAGAAAACGTGATCTAACAGTGATCATGTCCTGGTGTGTCTTCTGAAATCATAAATCTTCATTTGCTGCGTCTCAGCTCGTGCTGCGTGGCTCTGCCAGGTGCTGCTGAGTGTTGCTCAACATCTGACAAGAGCCGAGCCGGGCAGCGCTGTTCAGCTGAGCTGCATGTGGAGAACAGCTGCTCATAGCCCCCAAACAAAACGCTCATTCAGTTTCTATAATCCATACGTTCATACTTTTAAAAAATGATGATTAATAATTTGTAGCAATGCTTATTTCAGGAAAACAGAAGAAAACAAAATGCCTGCTGCTTGTGTGATGATGCGTACAGGCAAAAAACTGAAATGTTGACTTTAATTAAATGTATTACGTCAACAAATTTCACATGACTGACATTATACATTTCATTAAAGTCAATATTGCCCAGTGCATGCTTCAGCTACTCTTCATCCGCTGCATTCAGGTTAATATATGTTGTGCTGGCATGAAATACACATCCATTATTTTTCATCAGAATCAGAAATCCTTTATTAGTGCAGTCCGGGGAAATGTCTAGTGAGGGTGAGGTACTTACTTTACTTGAGTATTTCCATTTTATGCCACTTTGTACTTTCTATTCCACTACAGTTCAGAGGTAAATGGTGTACTTTTACTCCACTACCTTTATTTAATCCCTTTAGTTACTTTACAGATCTGGATTAATGATGGTAAATATAATCTCCCTTAAATCAGACTTTAGTTCACCTGCAGTGAATCCAGCAGCTACCCTGCAGTATACAAAGCCATTCAAACTAGCTGCACCTTTACCAGCTCTGAGAACACTTTAATGATCAATCATTATAAAACATATCAGAGATATTATTCTGAAATGGACCAATCAAACAATGACTACTTTTACTGTCACTACTTTAAGTACATTTAGATGAGAGTACTTTCTACTTTTACTGGAGGAACATTTAGAATACTTTTACTGTGACAGAGTATTCCTACACTCTGGTACTTCTACTTTACACAAGTACAAGACCTGAGTACTTCTACTTTATTCAAGTACAAGACCTGAGTACTTCTACTTTTAGTCAAGTACAAGATCTGAGTACTTCTACTTTTAGTCAAGTACAATATCTGAGTACTTCTACTTTTAGTCAAGTACAAGATCTGAGTACTTCTACTTTTATTCAAGTACAAGTTCTGAGTAC
The DNA here is from genome assembly GCF_036324505.1 of Eleginops maclovinus. Taxonomy (NCBI): domain Eukaryota; kingdom Metazoa; phylum Chordata; class Actinopteri; order Perciformes; family Eleginopidae; genus Eleginops; species Eleginops maclovinus. The sequence continues at coordinate 27,524,257 of NC_086353.1, read as the reverse complement.
TTCTACTTTTACTCAAATACAATATATGAGTACTTCTGCTTTTACTCAAGTACAAGACCTGAGTACTTCTACTTTTACTCAAGTACAAGACCTGAGTACTTCTACTTTTACTCAAGTACAAGATCTGAGTACTTCTACTTTTACTGAAGAACAAGATAATGATGATTCAATGATTCAACTTTATTGTCATTGCACAGAGTACAAGTACTAGGACAACGAAATGCGGTCTCTGCATTTGACCCATCCTAGTGTTAGGAGCAGTGGGCTGCCATTATGTACGGCGCCCGGGGAGCAGTGTAGGTAACCAGTGTCTTGCTCAGGGACACCACGGTGGCACTTGGTCTTTCGGGGTGGTGACCTTCCAGTTCCCAGGCCAACCCCCTATGGACTTCGCCACCACCGCCCTAGATCTGAGTACTTCTACTTTTACTGAAGTATGAGATCTGAGTACTTCTACTTTACTAAAGTACAAGATCTGAGTACTTGTCCCACCTCTGGTTACTGTGAACAGGGGCATAGAAGGTCAAAGAAAAGAGGCATGTGATAATATAGAATATGCAACTTATTAATATAGAGAAGAAAGGCAAACATTAGCTTTAATAGAACAAAAATAAAGAAAAATAAGTAAGTACACATTTCTTAATATATCTGACCTCGTGCTTTTGAAGAAACTACTTTTTTGTGTTATTTTGTATACATTGACTGTTCTTTTATTTATGCCCTATCATGTGTGTATATATATTTATGTATATGTATATATAACTTGTGTGTATAGGTGTGTATGTATATACATATTCTATATATATTGTATATTTTTACTTTTACTTCTTTACATACCTCGGACTGTGGAAAACAGCATTTTGAACATTCTGTCTGTACACACTAATGGAAAGATTGATCTTTTGCCTTTTTATTTAATATATAAGTGTACTCCTTTGCTGCTGTAATGCTGTACATTTCCCTGCTGTAGGATGAGAAAAGGATATCTGATTCTGAGAAACTGGGCCTCTTGGCTAAACCTTGGTGGGATGAAATGAGATATATCTGTTTATTTAATATTGAAAAACTAAATATGATTGTGACCATTTCATGCTAAGAAAATGCACATCAAGCTAATTATGTCAAATGAATAGTTTTAACCTTGAGATGACGAACAATACAATACATTACATTGAATTACATTACATTTGATAAGTGCAGTGCACCATAAAGACACACAATCAAAACAAGAGGAACAAATCAGATGCTTAATGCTGGTGTATTTTAAGTACAGATTTTCTTTTCTGTGTGTGTGTGTGTGTGTGTGTGTGTGTGTGTGTGTGTGTGTGTGTGTGTGTGTGTGTGTGTGTGTGTGTGTGTGTGTGTGTGTGTGTGTGTGTGTGTGTGTGTGTGTGTGAGTGTGAGTGTGTGTGTGTAATGGCCAAGCTACCAGCAGACCAGTTGAGTTGATCTTGAGGAGAAATAAAGACTCTCTGTTGACCTGAACTCAATGGGGAACTCGTTCCACCTTTTTGGGTCAGGGTAGTTAACAGGCGTCCAACTCACAGTGAGGGAGCAGCGAGCTGATTGGCTGATGCACAGCGAAGTGAGAGAAGTGAAGGGAAATAAACAGCCTCACTTTCTTATCAAAAGCTTTTTCTGGAGGTATTTTGACAGGTCGTATTGTCTAATTGTTGAACTTAATATCATTTTCAGCCAGTATGGAATTTTTTAATGTATGCCAGCTTTTATTTTTTAACTTGTGAGTATGGGGAGCTGCAGCTGCCTGTGTACAGTACATGTGAAGAAAAGATATCTTGAATCTATACATTGTAATTATGCATCGTTGCATTGTTATTTCTAACAAATACACAAACAAACATATTATTTAGTTTTTTAGAGGCTCATTATCATTTTCTTTTCAAACATGAACAGTGTTCAGAGGCATCGTTACTAACACTGTTCATCGTCCTGATGATAGGATGTGCTGAAGGCTCAGAGGGCTGACAGCAGGGCGCAGACTGAGGAGGGGAGAGACAGAAAGCAGGAGTGTGTAAATCCTCCGGTGTTTGGAGGACGTGGTTTCTGTGGTTTTGACGGCTCTGTTTCAGCAGTTTTAGCTTTGATTCAGCTCACAGTGACAGAAGCAGCCGTCAGAGGCCAAAGGTGAGAAAGGCCCTTTAACCTAACCTGGAATTGTATACTACAAAATATAATAATTTTTCTCCGCTATGATTTTGACAAATAACACAGGTCACTTTCACAGTTCTAAGGTGATAACGTGTCGGACACTTTGCTGCAGAGAGAGGGGACATCTTTATACACACGCTGTTGATACAGCTTCTGAAGACTCCTCCATTAATGCAACCCAAAATATACAGCCGCGGAACAAATTAAGAGACCACTTCAGCATTATCAGTTTCTCTGGTTTTACTCTTTGAGTTAAATTATTTTTATTTTATTTTATTGTATTCTTTAAACTACTGACAATTTTCCCCCGTGTTGGAATTCAACAGACACTGGAATGGCTGCCATACATGTAGAGATAAAGATTTAAGAAAACTGTGGAGTGGTCTCTTCATTTTGTTCCACGGCTGTATATAGGACATAAAACAAATTAAAAAATAATGATACAATAAAAACTGTGCAAAAAGAAACAGTAGAATAGAGTAGAACTAAAATAGAGTAGTCTTCCGAGAACAATGTGCAAGTTGTGCAGATGAAGGATTTTAAAAGACCCCCATCATCCCGGCAACAAAGTGATCTGTCTGCTGCCGTCTGGCAGACGGTACCGCAGCATCAGGACTAAAACCACCAGACTCAGAGACAGATTCATCCCACAAGCCATAAGACCGCTAAACGCCTGAGCTCTGTAAAGTGCCTCCATAACACAAAACATTCATCTGGTTACATCTCACAATTTACTTAATTTATTATCTTAATAGTTATTAGTAGATCAAACAGTATTTCATTGGATTTCACTGTACAATATTTAATCTTCCATTCTGTTGTAGTATTTTGTATAGAATCCCGCATTAACTCGGTCACTTTCAACATTCCCTGCATCATTTAGCTTATAGTGTTTATTTCTTTTTCTGACTTTTATTTTTCGGTATATACTTCATCTGCACTAATTAACCTGCACTATTTTATTCTAATTTATCCTACTCTGTTTCATTTCGCAATATTATTAGTTTTATTTTCTTATTTTGTCTTATATTCTACAGTATATATATTATGCACATATATTATAATACAATAAGCTAAATAATGCAGAGAATGTTGTAAGTGACCAAGTGATGCAGGTTTCTATGAACAAATAGAATAAGATAGACGAGAACACAATTCAAAATGAAATATTGTACAGTGATATTAAATTACTGTAAATGATAGTGATTAACATGAAGATTAATAAAGGTAAAAGTAAAGGTAGCACTCGTTTCGGTCAGCCTTCAGGATGAATGCACAGTCTCTCTGACTCTGTGGGACGGCATGGACTGCGGCCCCCGTTAGCGGTCATTACCGCAGAGAGGAACACAGCAGGGTGGTCGCCCTCTGTACTCACATTATCCCGCACCCAGTAATCAGGCCTGAGTGAATAAGGATAAGGGAAGATGTTTTGTTCATGAATTATACTGTTTATTCACAGGGAGAAGAAAGGGTTTCTTTCTTCAAAGTCATATGACCTTGCTTTTAACTAGAACCATAGAGCTTGACTTTACACATTAAAGAATTCAGTTATTAGATTCATTTGAAGCCATAATAGTTCCATTTGTGAGTGCCCCCTCCCTAGTTATACCAGCATTCATTATTCCAGATGTGATTTATGCTGTATGTTGGTATTGTGGCCTCACATTTGAAAACACGTTCAGAACACCTTCCTCTGTCATGAATATTTGAGCTTCTCCATTATAACAAATATCTTCACTGCCACAGTTTACTTTATGTGATGCAGAGCTGACACACACATGCGTACGCACGCACGCAAACACACACACACACACACACACACACACACACACACACACACACACACACACACACACACACACACACACACATTAAATGGTTGCCAGTTATTTCTGCTTTTAATCCTGACGTTTCTCTGGTCTTTAATTTCAGCTTTTGCTGTCAGGTCGATGTACTCTGTCGTACCATTGAACCCTTCCCTTTTCTTGCGACCAATGTGGCTGTGAATTTCATTTATAAGTTGTATTTTACTACTTCCCTGTCAAAGATGCCAAAATGCTTTTGAGTTCATCCAATAACAACATCTATCAATCAATCCACATCAACCATGTCCCGAACATCTGCTTTGAAATCATTCTTTTATAAAATCAGCATTTCTAAAGCTCTCTTGAAAAAGTTTATTGTGCGCTGATATGTATTCCATATCCAGAGCTTTGACATTAAAAAATAATTTGAAATAAAAGATTCGATTTTTTTAACCCTTTAAGATCCTTTTTTAAATTTCATTTCTTTTGACGATAGTAAGTTACTCATTTGAAGTGAAATATTAAAACCTATTGTTTTATGGGTACACCATTCCATAAAGTAGAAACATTCTGTCTTCAATTGTATACACATGTCCAGATGTGGTGTCCAAAACTATAAATATGACTGCTGCCTCCGGATGGCTCGCCACGTTAGAACGCTCAACTAAGACTCCCATGTTGGAGAAACACTGTTTTTGAACAGGCCCAGAAGAATCAAAAATACCATTTTTTCTGAAAAGCTGTCATTTTATAAAAAACATTTTAAAGAGAGCGTTCTACAGTGCTGGGGAACTTCTGTGGGTTCAAACAATGTTAACATGAGTTTGAAGCAACAGTTATCAGAACAGGTTTAACGTATTCTATAATGAAAATAAAAGCAATTTGTCAAAAATAAATGTCTTGATTTTATGTTTACATATATTAATATAAATGTCCACGTCCTATATTGCTCAGGGCACTCCTTTGTGTCTGTAATGTAAGTGCTATATTTATCTTTTATTTATGTACTCCATTTTCTGTCTCCTTTTTCAAAAACTTTTTTTGTAAACTTGTTTAACATCATTTTATATGTAAATTCAGATGGAGTAGAGCAAATATAACAATTACAGGAGAGGCTAAAACTTCTCTTTTTATTTCTTCATCAGAAAAAAAAATCTTTCCTTGATGGCATCAATAATGAAGCTGTGTATTACAGTATTACCTGTAATGTCGGCGGAGCGAGTTAGCGGGAGCACTGTGTGAAGCGACCTGCAGTGTGTGTGTGTGTGTGTGTGTGTGTGTGTGTGTGTGTGTGTGTGTGTGTTGTGCGCGCGTGTGTGAGTGTGTGTGTGTCAGCGGCTGCTCCTGCTGATGAAGTGCAGAGCTCTGGGGCTCAGGAGGCCATCCATCATCTCCATCAGGCTTAAGTGAGGCTCTCTGGACTGGGACGCCACCAGACGACGACCCGGGCCACGGTCTGAGCTGGACTAAATAAACAGCAGCCCCTTCTTCATCATCATCATCATCATCATCATCATCATCATCATCATCATCATCATCATCATCATCACGTGCTCTCTCTGAGACCCACCTTGGGTGAGCAGCAGCAGCAGCAGAGGTGACCGCTGCTTTTATTTGTTGCTGTTCATTATTTCTTTCTTTTTTAATAACACATATTATTTCGGATGAATCCAGCCCACATCCCCTAACACATCACGTGCTCTCACATGTGATAGACTCTACAGGCTGCTTCAAATTTATTTGATGCAAACAAACATTAAGGGGAGATGATTTCAATGAGCCATATCCATATCCAGATCAGGTCATTATTAAAGAGTGTTAATATAGCCGTGCACTCGGCCAGGTCCACTGGATCTTATCACATGCTCCAACACCCAGGTTCATGACACGTTACTACCACTGCCTGCCCTGGATGAAGAAGCAATTAATATGGTCACACAACTTTATTGAAACACCTCTTCTATCACAAATGTGCTTACACCGTTTAGATTACAGTCACTGAGTTCTCTCAACCAGGTAAATATAATACCACATCAATATAATACAACATAAATAATAGCATTTAGATAACTGCAGTAAACATCCCTGCTTGTTCAGATGCGTTTTAGATGTAGCTCTATGGGGAATTGAACTTTCTCAATAAACGGAAGTATATTTAATGTTTCATTTTTCGTTGAACAAATATTTAAATAATTTAAAGGAAATGTAATGGTTTGGATATTTGGTAAGTGAACACAAAATCACATGAACAACATATTGATAAGTCATCCAAATGCTTTTCCCCTGATAAATATACAAGGAGGGGTCACTGTGTGGAATCTTTACTTCTGTTGGAGAATGTGACTGTGTGCGTGTGTGTGGATAGGTCATTTTTCTCTGCACTCTGTTCTCTTTTCATTTGCAGCACATAAAACATCACCACCCAGGAATCGGTGATTCTCTCACACACACACACACACACACACACACACACACACACACACACACACACACACACACACATCAAGTGTCAAAGGTCATATTGTGTCTGAAGAGGATTTACTCTTTTGGCTGTTTGATCTCACTCACACTCACACACACACACACACACACACACACACACACACACACACACACACACACACACACACACACACACACACACACACACACACACACACACACACACACACACACACACACACACACACACACACACACACACACACACACACACACACACACACACACACACACACACACACACACACACACACACACACACACACACACACACACACACACACACACACACACACACACACACACACAGCAGTGTGGTCTTTATCACATCTGCTATTGAATGACCTCTGACCTCTGTCTTTCCAGGTGACCATATGAGTCTTGGTGCTCTTATTAAAGTGGATGTGATGATGCAGTACCTGTAAACTGTTGGTTGTTTATGAAAAATGGTATGCTCAGATCTTCAGTTTACTCACATTAAACATTTGATTTCTTACGGTTCATTGTTATGTGTGTATGTATCATTACAAGCGCTATGGTTATATCCTGATCATTATGCCAAAGCTCGGATGGCTGTTGGCTGTATTCGGCAGCAGTGAGGCAGCAGAGCTGAGACCTCAGTGCAAGGGAAGAAAAAGAGATTCATGCAGGTGTCTGAAACATCAGTAAAATGAAGCCCTGTTTTAATGAGTCAGACATTTAGAACACTTCCTCAGTACATCGTGTCAGTCATACAGCATTCTAGTAACCACAAAGAAAAACAACAAACAGGAAGTGGATTTCCTTCATCATTTAAAGAAAACAATGACATTATAAATCAGTGTGCACCATCAGCATTAATATATATCTCCAATATTAGCATTTTTTTCTGAGTTTAGCCATGGTCAGATTTACACTCCAAAGCAGAGAATCCTAACATTGAAAAAAATATATAAATGAATATTTATTGACATTGCAAGTAGCTAGGTTATGATATAAACACTTCATAAAAAAATAGAGGATTAAATAAAAAACTTGCTGTTCCCGCTCCCTGTTAGCTGCGGCTACATGCTAGCTGCTGGGACTCAGTGACTGCATGCTGCATTCCGGTCAGGTGGGAGTCATTGCAGCTGAAAATATATCATATATTTAAATGTTAGAAGCCATCATTAGGTCCACATTCGAGTTTATTGTACACTTCCATTTCAACAGATCTCTTCTGTGTCGTAGTGCTGCCCTCCAGATGTCGTAGACTTTCACTATTGCAAAAATCCATTAAAAACCAATCGCGCATATTCCTGCACTGACACAAGTAATCCATCATCTTCAACTACACATATATTTGTCCGATTACTTTAGCACACTGCTTATTATAGTGATAAAGAAATCTGGTTTTCCAATGAGTGTGCCCTGCTGATGATAATTTCATAATTTGAGATGCAAATTAATCTTTCCTTAGTCATTTCTGGAAGAATGACAGTAGTTCTGACAGGATTGCAGCTGCAGTGCTTGACAGTAATTATAACTACATGTCTAATTTCAATTGATGGATTATGCCATTATGTCATGGCAGCAATATTTTCTTGATATAAATTGAAGCACAGTACTTGAGTAACTAATGCTAAAGCTGTGGTAATGAGGGGTTAATATGTGTGTTGTTAAAACATAAGAACTTCAGGAACCGACAGACTGCTCTGTGGAAACACGCTTCAGCCAGCGCTGTCCTTGTATGACCAGTCAACAGTCTGAACTGCAGGATGACTTGATAAACATCTGCTGTTCTACTTCACTTTACTCGGTCTACACTCTCGCCATGAACTTGTTACCAATGCTGGAATTAGGTCCAGGTCAATCACAGACCGTCGCTACACCAACACTTTTCAGCAGCTAACAAGAAGCTGCTTCAGAGCTGCCACATTCAAAGCACAGTGATTCAATATTTCCATCATGTCATGTGTATTAATACATTCAATTTCCGTCATAATCTGGACACATGCTGGCATACGGCTGGTTCCTGCAACACTGGAAATACTCAGTGTCTATTTACTCTTCCTTTCACACGTGTTTTTTCTGATAAAAAAAAAACATGTATTTGACTTTATAATTCATTAATCTGAATGAATTTGGAGTTGGAATTTGAGACAGAAATTAAACTTACAACTATTACAAACTTATAATGTTGTCTCTTCCATCATCTTATCAGCATCAGTTCAATTTTAGAATTGAGTAACCTATATTGGAATATTTCTGACAGTGGAACAGCCTATATGGCAGTTTGAGGCATTGATTGAGTTCAGTTTTAAATCAGACTAATGCACACCTCATCAGGACCAGCTGACCCTCAGTGGACTGAACGTCTTTTTTACTTCCGGTCTGTGCAGTTTGACGACTTTATCTTGGAACACAGACAAGCACATCTTTAAAAAAGTAAGATTAATGATAACATTATGAAAATATTCTTGCATGAAAGTGTTGCTGTGTGTCATTTTGTTGTAAAACTGAAAAGAAAAAGATGTAGTATGAGCCACAGAAACCTGTTCCAGCTGCACGATGTCGTAAAGCTCCGGCGTGCCTCAGTCTCCAGTCCCTCTGGTAAATGCCATTAGTGATATTAGTGAGTGGTCTTCCTGTGTCACTTCCTACAAGAATGAGCCGGAGTTTGTCCTACTGGTGACCGTAAAGCAGCTGTCCAATAGGAAAGCAGCAGGACTGTCCCGGCATGTGTGACAGGTGGAGGGCGGTGCTCCTATTCCTCCACCAATCTGTAGTCACCATCCGTCAGTGCAGTGTCAGAGCTCCTCTTCATGGTTCTTTTTTAAAACCTCCTTCTTTGCAGTGACGTGGTTTTAAAGACACTTCAGATGTTTCACACCTCTGATAAAAATATAATAACATATCTAATATCTGGTAGCACAGTGTCTCACCGTGCAGTGGTGGATTTGATTCGTTTCTCTTGCCATTCTACCAAGACTCAGTGGTTGTGCTGCAAATGGTTCAATCCATTTCCTCATGACACGCGTCCTATCTTCAGTGCAGTATGAGAGTCGCAGCTACGCAGCCACGTGGCCAATCAGATATATGTTGTCATACAGATGGCCCACAAAGTCATCAGAGACATTATGGGCTGCTCGGCGAGTGTTCCTGATGAACTCCCTCTTGGACATCTTGTTTTTGACATGGGGGCTGGTCAGGTCGATGGAAAGCAGGATGAGACTGTAGCACAGCACATACACAGCGTCTGCAGGGGAATGGAGAACATCAGCTGTGTGTGGCACTCATAGTCTAGTCCCAAGCTCATAGAGTCCTATTGTGAACCCGGAAATGATTACCCCACAGTTTTATGTTAGAAATGTATAGTATGGGTCCCCTGCACATAGAAACTGGCAGATGCTAACTTGGCATTATAGTCCATGTAAACACCAGTTAATATCCCACCGAAAGGACAAATTTGGCCACTTTCTGGTTCTGGATCCTCATAATGTCAGAAACTGACTCAGCATCCCCAATAACCCCCAATACCACTCCAAAATTGGCCAAATGAGCCAATTCATTTTTCATCTATTGTTTACATTCAGAGCCCCGCTCAGGGACCAAGCCAGCTTTTTTTATCACGGTGAAATCACATTCTATCACATATAAACACAGAGTTGAAAAGCGGGTTGCAAAACATTTTCAGATAACCTGAAGGGGAAACCAAGAGACTATGAAAATATTTTGGGTGGGCTTATATATCTGGAGACAGATTCACCAGGGTACTTTCATGTTCACATCTGGATTAATAATGATTTTTAATGAGTCAGATATGTTTGTTTTATTTCTTATAATCATGGTTTTTGTAATTATTGATTTATAGCATGGGTGTCCAAAATAAAGCCCTGGGGCCAAACGCTGTTGTCCATTTCTAAATGGCCCTCAGCAAATTCAAAAAGTATAAAGGAATACGGCCCACACATTAAAGTTGTGCTTTTCTTATATTGTTTTTCTTAAATATATAAATACAGCCGTGGAAAATATTAAGAGACCACTTCAATTATTTCTTAAATCTTTATCACTACATGTATGGCAGCCATTCCAGTGTCTGTTGAATTCCAACACAGAGAAATGCTATCAATAGTTTATAGAATACAATACAAAAAAAACCAAAAAAATTGAACTCAAAGACATACCTATACATAATAAAAATGCTGAAGTGTTCTCTTAATTTTTCCGGAGCTGTATGTAAAGATATATATATATAAAAGCCCTTCTAGGGACGAGTGTTGCAAACTAGCATTTGCTATAAACACTACGGTACTTGCATCGGATAGCTGTTTTCATTCTGTCAATGTATATTGTATCTGTCACTACCAAACAAACGATAAATAAAATAAAATAATATTACACTATAGTATTCATGTTTTAATAAACCCTCTTTTTCAAATCCATAAAAAAAGTTTGGACACCCCTGATTTATAGTTTCTTCCTCACCCCACTTTACACTGTTAACTGTTTCCTCCCTGCAACTACATTGTTTGCTTTAATAGTTTTTCTTTTAGTCTTGTTCATTTTTCCCAATTCTATGTCTGTTTTTTCTTTCTTTTTTACATATTTCTTACTTGTTTTTATTGGTAAACATTGTGAAGAAGGTAATGAAGATGAACCCTACATTAGAGTCACTGTCATGGATTTTAAGCATGGTCAGGATTATGCATGGAACTCTAATATCCGCTCCTTAATGACTTCTGCACTAACACGTTATAATCTCTAGTTCTATGTAAAAATGATGAATAGGACACATATGTATGGCTAATGTCAGTAATAAACCTTCAGCCTCTGCTGTGGCCAATCCTTTCTAAGGGGATGGAGTGAAACGAGCAGCAGCCTTCCATCTCCAGCCGCGGGCTCAAACCATTACACTAATCCCGCTAATCACATGAGCATGTCCGAGGAGCTACCAGCAGCGGAGGCGGTATGGTCTGCTGACATTAACAAAGTCTTCCATCGGTGAATGCACAGTCCACTGACATACTGAAGCCAGAGATTACTTAAAGAAAACCTTCAGGGTTCACCCTCATTTTGAGCCGATTGGTCAGAAGTGTGGTAGCTTCAAATAAAAAAATTAAAATGTATACATCGTCAAAGCTAAATGTTGACCGGATCCTTGTTAATAATACAATATATTTTCTCTTCCTCAGAATGTACTGAATGTATTTACGCTTTCATTCGCTTAATTTGGGACAATCCATTTGCATTCCTCTAGCGCCACCTTCAGGTTAAAAATACAACGTACACAACAGTGAGGAGATGAGTGTTCACCGCAACACATGCATCATTAGAGTTTCCACTGATGGATCGTATATGTGCACTGGTGGCAAGAAATTGCAGGATAAAAAAGTCATTAACATGTTTACTCTACACTTTACTACTAAAAAAGAACATGTTCATTCAAACCAGAATAAGATATAACTAAATGATTTCTCAACTTTAAAATGTTAAGCCTCCCCAAATATCCTGGTCAAATGTCGATCTTCTGCAGTGTGTGTGTGTGTGTATGTGTGTGTGTGTGCATATACTAACCAGGACTAAGGCCTAGATCCCGGACCAGGCCGGGGTTGCAGGTGCAGAATCTGTGGCTGAACTTGGTGATGAGGGTCTCCAGATACTCTCCTCTCTCCTCCGGGGCGTGGATGTGTCTGAAGAAGTCCCTCAGAGCGTTGGGGAGGAACTGGTTACTGAAGTTATGGAGCGTCACCAACTCGTCCAGAACATCCCGCCTGCACACACAAAGACACACAGACTGAAGGTGCATGATAGAAGAAGTATTTATTCATTCTTACACACGGTAATATCATAATTCATGTCTAGTTGCCAGCTAGGGAACCCGGTAATGTTGAGAGCCCCAAAGTTCTATGATAGAAATGTATAGTACAGGTCCCCAGCACATAAAAACTGAAGGATGCTAACCTGTATGTTGGCCGATTCTCACATAATTGCATGAACTGAATCCATTTCTGACGCTTTTAGGATCAAAAATGGCAGTTCTACCAGAAAGCGCCATATTTTTACTCCGTGGGCTGATTTTGACTACCATGTTGCTGTGACCATTGGATATAGAGAGCACAAGAGGAACATAATTACCTCTACTGTGGACAATTTATTTTCAAATGGTGATGCAATCTGTCCAATCCCAATGATCCAGAGTCCCATATATCTTCAAAACCAACCCAAAATGAATAAAAAACAGTCTAACGGCAGTACAAATATGTCCAGTTACTTGTTAATATTGCCTTTGTTGATACTGAAATTGTCAGAAATGGACCCAGCATACTCAATTACTCCCAAAACCACTTCAAAATTGTCCAAACCGGCCAAGCCATTTTGTAACTATTTTCCATATAGGCTATAATGCTTATTAACACAACTTATGCTACAACATATACAAGTTAGCATTAGGCAGTTCCTATGTTCTGGGGACCGTACTATACATTTCTAACATAAAACGTTGGGGTACTCGGCCCCGGCCGTGGCGCAACTGGCTGGGGCACCTGCACCGTACGCCGGCGACCCGGGTTCGATTCCCAACCCGTGGTCCTTTCCGGATCCCACCCCGACTCTCTCTCCCACTTTCCTCTGTCCTATCCGATTAAAGGCAAAAAGCCCCCAAAAAACGTTGGGGTACTCAACATTTCGGGTGCACAATAAGACTCTATGAGCTGGCAAATACAGTAAACAGTCGACTCCCCAACACCTTCCCACAGTTTGACATGGTGAAATGTTTCTGGGTGTTGTTACCTCTCATCCAGATAAACCCTTAGCATCTTCCAGTTGAGCCGTCTGGTGTAGAAGATGAATTTAGCAAGCTCTTTGGGATGATCCACAAGGATCCCTTTGGACATGAAATAACTGATACCCTACACACACACACACACACACACACACACACACACACACACACACACACACACACACACACACACACACACACACACACACACACACACACACACACACACACACACACACACACACACACACACACACACACACACACACACACACACACAAGAGAGAGGACCTAATGTTGTGAGTGAATTCTAACAGAGTCCCTTTAACACACACTGTGTGATAGTACAGATTGGATCAGAGTAATGACTTTATTAAAACACATAATTTTGCCCTGACGTCGTATGGTGGTGCAGGGACAAGATAAGATGTATGTTATTGATTCCAAATTGAGATTTTTTTGTTGTCACAGCAGCATAAAAAACAACGCATGCACAAAAGTAGAAATAGAAGAGAATGCTCAAGTTAGCGTTATAGTCTAGTTGCCAGCTCATAAAATCCTGTTGTGAACCAGGAAATGAATAGTACGGGTCCCCAGCACATAGAAACTGCCGGATGCTAACTTGCATATATTTGCAAAATTAGCACAAGTTGCATTAATTAGCATTAATAAACATACAAATATTCAGACAATCGGCTTAGCCGATTAGGCACTGGGAGTGGTTTTGGGGTTTATTAAGAATGATGAATCCATTCAACAGTTTGGAGTCCCCTAATGCTTTCAAAAGGACCCAAAATGTATCATAATCGGACCTCCTGGAGGTACAAATGTGGCCTTTGTCTAGTTAAAACTGCTATTTTTGATCCTTAAAGTATGGGAAATTGTCGTCATTAACCCCGAAACCACTTCAAATTGATTTATAACAGCCAAGCCATTTTTCAGCTATTGTCTACATGTGCTAACATATGCACAGTATGCTAACCTGTGCTAATTGCCCAACACATGCACGTTAGCATCCAGCAGTTTCTATGTGCTGGAGACCCGTACTATACATTTCACAATTCACAATAAGACTCGATGAGCAGGCACCTAGACTATAGTGATGCTTCCCTCCACAAAAATATTTTTGCCTTAGGGTTTTTGATAATAGCAGAGAACAAGCTTTGTGGAAAACAAATGTTAATGCTAGTTATACAACATATGAACAGCACCAACTATGTCACACCCCTGCTAAGCTAAAAGCTATCATTTGACGTTAATAGGTTTAGTCATTTTATTTAGCACCTTGTAAGTGCCCGTCACTTTCAATACAAATAGAAACTTTTTAAATCCATGTGTTGGGAATTGACTGACACATATTATGTCATTGAATAAATCAATAAACAAACATTAAGATTGTGTTAACCACAGACCTTATCTCAGGCACCTAACCAACTACCCATTCAACAAAACCATTGACTTCGAGAGTTGAAATGCTGAGTCATATACAGGTTTCAGGACTCATTCCTGCACTATCTACTGTAAGCACACACAGTGAAGAAGCTGTGAGGTATTGAGATGTCAGAAGCGTTACCTCCTGTGCGTTAGCGTTGAATGTTAGGCAGCCTTCATCCAGCTGTAGGTAGAGCCTCCTGTATGAGAATCCAGCAGGTAGTCTCCTGTTGTAGATGGAGCAGTGTCCCCATGTGGACTTACACAGCCTGATGGGACAGACAGACAGACAGACGACAGACAGACAGACAGACAGACAGACAGACAGACAGACAGACAGACAGACAGACAGACAGACAGACAGACAGACAGACAGACAGACAGACAGACAGACAGACAGACAGACAGACAGACAGACAGACAGACAGACAGACAGACAGACAGACAGACAGACAGACAATATCATTTCATAGAATCATTTCTGGTCACATAGAAGCATTTATTATGAATTAAAATTCAAGTCACCCCTTCCTTTCATCAGCACAAACAGCCTCCTTACCCCTGCCACAGATATTCGTCATTGCCCAGGTCCTGCCACACGCAGCCAGCCAGGCACAGATCAGTAGCATTCAGGTATGAAAGTATGGTGATGCCTAATTCAGGGGGCAACATCTCCAAGTCTATAAAACCATTCCGTTCCTTGCCTGCAGTCAGCAAGAAAAAGGAAGGAGTCAAGGAGACATAGAAAAACAACTGGTGGATGAGTCAAGTTCATTTGCCAAACCTTAAAATTATGTGAAGAAGGTTTATTCACCTTTAAGTTTGTCTGTTTTACTTTGTTTTTGATTTTTTTAAAAAAGCTTCTGGTAGAAAAGAGTGAAAAATGCACTGACAGAATACATCTACAACCATTGACTTACATTTTCAGAGAAAATGATAGATGTTTATTTGAAGACCTGACAACAAGAGGAGAGGCAGCTCTGAGGAGCACACTGCACAGATACACAGCTCCCTCACACACTTCATATTCAAACACGGACACACTGCATACAGGGCAGGTGACAGATAGTGCCGTCTTGGCGTTCCATGTCCTACTCGCAGATTAAAAGTAGCCAGCTGATCTGGCGTTCCATGAGGCTCAGTTCTTTTAACCGTTTTTCAAGCCCGATCCTTTGTGCTAGCTGCTGTCAAACAACACCCAACACAATGAATAAAATGAAGGAAGCAATAGGCCTGAGGATTTTAACAATAACCATGTTGTTGTATGCTATCAAATCAAACATTTCGGGACAGCGGCTTTATAGAGGGCCCTCGAGGGAGGGGCCACTTTCTCACCAGAGTCAGGGACTTTGGAGCTGTTAACTACGTTTATTGAAGAAGGGTTGGCCACATTGAGCCAGGGTTTTCAGTTAGATACATTTTACAATCTAGTTTCCTCTTGTTGGCTTCTCCAAAGTCACTGATAGAGCTTTAATGTATCTGGGGGTGTGTGTGTGTGTGTGTGTGTGTGTGTGTGTGTGTGTGTGTGTGTGTGTGTGTGTGTGTGTGTGTGTGTGTGTGTGTGTGTGTGTGTGTGTGTGTGTGTGTGCGCGTGCATGTGTGTGTGTGTGTTAATACCTCCCATGCGTGTTCTCAGCAGATGGTAGATGTCAGGACCATAACACTGCTGAGGAGCTCTTCTCTGGGGACCTCCATCTCTCCCTAAAACAACAAAAAAATCAGGAAATCCTTTCAACTTTTTTTTAACTCACTGTCATACTTGAAGTGGAAGAGTATCCCAGCATGCTCTGTGGGTAAAGAGTGACACGGCATAATAAACTTAAAATATAATAAAGACCAATAACTTCTGTTAACTTCTATTATCCTTGGCTCTTGTTTATTCTCATAGTGGTGTTATTTCAGAAGTTGTGGTTTTACTGGTGTTTTCATTTTCCATGTACAGTATTAGTTTTTTGGTATATTGTATAAACCTGAAAGTTTGCCATCTTCTTATTCTCTATAGGTATGAATACAGTGCTCATAAAAAGGACAGCTGAATAACATTTCAATAATACATTTTCATCTCAAGTTGTATTTCCTTCTTCTGTCCGAGCCTACTTTGTGTAAAAATGTTCTATTTCTACCAGAAATTAACATTATCGCTTAACTTTAAGACTAAGGAGAAATGTTTAGCGGTTTGCAAAATTTAAGAAGCACTGCACCCAGGATGAGACACAAAGCTAGGAGCTACACAACAAGACAAATGGTTCAGGGCAGAAACACAGCTAAAATTTAACACAGGAAAAACAAGGGATTTATTGAAATGCTGGGAATAGAAAATAAAACGGTAATATTATACCAAAAAAGTGAAGAGGATGTAACAAAACTACTGATTAAAAAACATGTATGTGTGGTTGTGATTGGGATTATAGAGTGAAATATATACCAATATATATTTATCCACTTCTCACTATGGGCAGGAAACGATTTTGTAAAACTTTCTGTACAGCAGGGTTTATGCACGGGGGGGAAACTACACTTTGGGTTGAATTTATTTCTCTGTCATTTTAAAAACATCAGTTTTAAACAATGTTGTATTCTTATTGCTAGGATATTTGAATCACTGGTTCTTAGTCTTCTGCAAAAGTGTGTCTGGTTCAGTCATTCAAGGAACATACTGACACATTATTTAATATTGTCGTTATTTTATTATTATTATTGGGCGGCAGTGTAGGGACTTGGGCTTTGAACCAAATAAGGGATGCCGGTTCACGTCCCGATCGGACCAAAAACTGTGTGGACTGGTAGCTGGAGAGGTCATCTCCTGGGCCCTGCCAAGGTGCCCTTGAGCAAGACACTGAACCTCTCCAATTGCTCCCTGGTGCCAGCGAGACTGGCAGCCTTCGCTCCGGCACCTCTACAGATGAATGTGCATGTGTGTAACCTACAACAAACTGTATGGTGTGTCAAATTGTGTGTCTACTAAAAATGTGTGCACCTACCTGTGTGTGGTTAATGTATGCATGTGAAAACTGAGTGAAAACTGAATTTCCCCCTATGGGGATTAATAAAGGGGATCACAATGCTAACCCAAACTCAAAAGGGAACATTTTATAATGAAGCTGTTTGGTTGGTTGTGTTCAGGTAGAATGATTTAAATGGCTGCTTGCTGCACTTGTATTGCTTTGAAAGATACTTTATAAAATGACTGGAAGCAGGAAGCTTATAAATCGGAAGAAAACTCTACAAATTCCTCAGCCAAAAGTTACATTAATGTTAGCAGAGGTTCAGATTACCTTGCTCTTGTTCTCCTCCTCCTCCTCCTCCTCCTCCTCCTCCTCCTCCTCCTCGGTCGGCCAGTCGGTCTGCGAGCTCTTCCTGAAGCTGCTGCTGTTGTCTGGGAGGCAGCCTCCACAGTGCCTGACCCATCTGCATGCAGCACAGTAACACAGTATGATGATATATAACAAATACTCTTTATTACAGCTGACTGGTGATTACAGTAGTTAGAGGCAGTATGTGCCCGCACACTTCTCTTTTTTTTCTCCAGTGTTTGATATGTCACAGGAGACGTACTGCTCATGATCACAAGGTATACAGCAGCAGTTCACATGCACTAACCTGGTCATACTTACAATAGCTTTCTTATGATCACATGTATGTGTTGTGCATCAACTAACTACAACTAACTACAGTAGGTTCAGGTTCCGGTTATTTATTTATACCCATACGTAGATTTGGTTTGCAGACAAAAAGACAAGGGATCCATCAAGACACACATTCTAAAAACAACACAGACAACTGACACATTTCTAATAAAAGTACACCCAGCTCCATCACATCTAAAAACAATTAAAAAACACTAGTACAACCATAATAACTACTTATGGATTTTTAAAAAACCCAACAAGTAATACAATGACAGAACACTTCATTCCTTCCGGGACACGCAGAGGTTCACTTGTCTCTACGATCTTTCATTAACGGCCGTCTGGTACAACAGGCAAAGCCATAGAAATCAGAAGAAATCCCTGAAGACAAACCCTGTGTCTGAATCATATAGTATATAAGATACGACTGATACAACATCTAATCATGTTTCACAGCATGTAGCCCATTCCCCACTGGGTAGAATGCTGCTCAGCAGACTAATCACTAGTGAATAAAGCATTTAATACAAAATCTATCAGTTGTTTTATGTCCTGCATGATGTTCTGGAACTGTATTTTTCCTTCATTATATGATTAAAAAAAAACCAATACACTTTTTAATTTAAACTGATTTAATGTGAGTGTTGATTGTTAATTATGAACGGTCTAATTGTTATGTGTAGTTCACATTATGTTACTGACTTTTGAGGTGGCCAATTAGTAACAAATTACCTTTGGCAGTGATGCAAGTTTATGATACTAAGTTTCTTTTACTGTATTAAACTAAATTGCAGTGTGTCAGATGACACAAAATGTAATAACTGTACTATTTTACCAATAAATGAAGTTTAGTATGCATATAGCTGCTGAGACATTATTGTGCTGATAAACTTAAAAAGCTTCACAGGTGGGCTATGAGTCTATTGTTTAAGTGTGTGTGGTAATAAACACAGCTCTGTGCACTCTCACTCTCAGCCTGCCTACGGTCAGCTGTGTTGCATAAACAAATCCATCCCTGTTGTAAACATCAACGTTGGAAGTTCGAGCAAGCAAGGTAGTTTGACCTTAAGTCCCGCCTTCCTCTCTTTATCGTTGGTCACAGATATCACAACAGCATTCACAATGGAACGTCATTGGCTGAACTGGCTATCACTAGCGATTCGTTCTTACAAATCCCCGACTTAGCTTACCGAGCTAGTTTAAGTTGACGAAGACAGTGTCGACACAAACTGATTGATTTTGCTGCCCTGATAGAGGACATTGGTGTGATTTCTTTAATAGGAATGGTGCAGTATTTCCGGATGAGTACGATACAGCGGCGTAACCCCGGACAACCTACCTGAGTTTAGTTATTCCTGTGAAAACTCGACCTGCACACAAGTACAGCTGGAAATGTGTTGTCCTTTATGTCAGACGTATCGAGATGTCATTTCATTTCACCAAGAAAAACAAAAGAGAGCAGTTGCTCCTTTGGGTTCAGGAACCTTTCATACCTCGGTCTAGCATCTGCTTTACACTCCTCCTCCTGTCACCTCCGCCCCGCCTTCTGTGCCCCCAGCTTTCACACACACTGATAACCTGCTGGAAAATTCAGATTTTACAATTATGTGTCAGACTCATGCATATTCAATGTACATTCCCACTGACGATGACAAACTGATAAACTAAACTAAACGAAAAAAACAACCATCAGAAAGCGGTGTGCGTACAGGTTACGTCAATGACGTCATCGCGCTACAATACGTGTAAAGTTTTGCTTTGCAACAGCCAATCGCAAGAGTCCGGGATCACCCGGTAAAAACAAACTAACGAGCGGTAGCTTACAGCAACCTTTTTAACGACTGTATTTCATTTGCACATGACGAAAAGTCATTGAAATGTTATGCTGTTGTTAGCACGTTTATGTCGTCTACAGCGAGGCCTACTGTTTGTTAGACTTTTAGTTTAGCGTTTCTCTTTCTCTCGCAGGTAAGATGCAGTCTAATGGAGATATCAATGCTTGTCTTCGGAAACTCGAAACTCTCCTGCGGACGATAAAGTATCAGGGACATGTGGACTATAATGGGTAACAATACAACACACACCGGCCTGACAGCAGCCTTTCGAAGCTTCATACTTTAACGTATCACAGTGCTAACGGTTAGCATGTGTACATTACAGCATCAGTCAGTGAGCAGGTTTAAGCTCTTTACTGGGAAAGGCATGTACAAACAACATGGCTTTCAGAGTCTTCAAAGAACATGTCTTTGGAAAGGTACTTACAGAAGGCAATAATAAACCTTACAAGAATTGACAAGACATCAAAGTATTACAATACAGTTAAGTTCATACAGCAAAGGGGTTGTATGTACTTAAACTGTTAAGCATGATTTTTCAATCATGCTTAAAAAAGTGAAATTGAATATTTGTTTTTTGTTAACTTAAATCCTTTTTTTTTTTTAAATTAAGGAACTCTCCGGAAATACATCAAATGTATGGTTTACTTTGATACATTTGGATTTATGAATATAAAATGTACATAGAATAACAATATTATTGACTGAAGTTATCTATAGGATTGTCTAAAGCAGGGGTGTCCAACTATGGCATTTTGAATCGGCCCTAATTCCAAAAGGCTCATGGAATATGGCCCACTAATGAAACTTGAACTTGTCTTATACTGTACTTCTTAAATATGTATGTAAACATATACTACACAGTAGTATTCATGTGTTGATGAGCCCACTTTCCAAATAAATTCAGTCAATTAAAGTTGAAAACATTTTCTAACAAATCTTAGTTGATAAAAACCCCCAATAACATTTTTGGATAACAACCTAGAAATTTACCCTACGTGTTTCCACTTATTACAAACAATCTGAGGCTTCAGTTTTAAGGAATGAGCTGCCAACCAAATAAATGAACCCCTACGGAGAGCTGTGATGTAGGCTGTTTTTTCCTGAAAGCATATTCAAGTATCAAGCATAATTTACCTACAGTTGGTTGATTTTGTTAACTCATAACTTAACTCATGAGGCAGTATAACTTACCCCTAGTGAAGGGCCCAGCCCTTCGCATATTTTTCTGTATGTGTTACTCGGAGAAAAAGATTCGGACAACCCTGGTCTAGAGTAATTCCATAAATGATAGTGAGCAAGTTTATTACACAGCAAGCAGCACTAACCTGGGACCCTACTGCTGCTGGCATATGGTCTAACGTCATGGGAGATTAATATGCACTTCGCTGCTTTCATTCAACTTTTATTCCAAAATAATTTCTTTTTTTCTTGCCGTCTCATCATAATTTCATTGGGTCCAGCATCCAACTCTAGATCCTGTTTAATTGTTTTTCTGAAGCTGTTTTGTGTAGAAACAGCACAGACATATACAACCAGATCACTTAGTTTGAAATGTGAAAGCTGTGGATGTCTGATACGGTATAATATCAGATATCATACACAATTATATACACGTCCAACAAACCAACAGTATCTATTACGAAATACACCCCAAGTTCATTTTAAATTCTAATGTAACATAAACAAATGCAGATATTTAAACATAGACTCAATGTCAGATAAGCGTAAGGAAATTGACACGCTATTGTGTAATGTGGTTCTGGCACACAGGTGATGTGTATGCAGGATGTGATTGCCACTCTGCATTATCACTTCCGTGTGATCTTGATCTGAGCCCTGACTTTTATGAGTCATCACAACTACTTTTAGCAGTGGACATTAAATATCAGATTCTATCTTTCCTAGGCATGTTTTCTCACAATCTAGCAAGTACATCTTTGTTTCTCCACTAGCCTTTCCAAAGGGGATCCCTCCGCTTTCCTACCTATTGTGAGCTTCACCCTCACCTCCTTCTCTCCACCCTTTGCTAACCAACTGATGGAGGCTGGACTTGAGCTGACTGGCAAAACGGACCTCCGATTCACTGACACTCTTTATAAGGTAATACATAGCCACAATGTTAGCGCCCAGTGCAGCATTATCAAGCTCTTCATTCTCATTTCACATTCCTCCTCAATCTTTCAGAGACAGTGACTAACATCCCACTAGTGTACAGGGAACTTTCACTTGTGTGTTCAAATGTAAGAGTGTGATTTGTGTGTGTAGGTACTGCGAGATATCTTCCACTATAAGCCCATACTGACCAAGCAGCAGTTTCTGCAGTGGGGTTTCTCTGTGAGGAAGATCTCTGTGATCTGTGACATCATTAACTTGGTCCTGCAGAAACACAACCTACTAAAGAAGGTACAGAACCTTTTAATGACTCATCTTTAATATCAAAGATAAATCTGTTTTCCCAAAAGCAGTGTGAAAAAAAAGTGTGTAACAATAAAGTCTAAATGCACTTAATATTCCAATCTTACTCATGAATGGCCATTTTACAATCAGATTTGAATGATTAATTTATCAATGTGTAAGAATAACTCGTATTGTTGCTTGTAAATGTGGGGTCTTTTAGAAATGTATACAGCCACGGAAAAAATTAAGAGACCACTGCAGCATTATCATTTTCTCTGGTTTTATTATTTATAGGTATGTCTTTGAGTTAAATTATTTTTTTTATTGTATTCTCTAAACTAATGAACATTTTTCTCTGTGTTGAAATTCAACAGACACTGTGCCATACTTCTAGAGATAAAGATTTAAGAAAACTGGAGTGACCTCTTGTTTTTTTCCGGAGCTGTATACAGTATATCTGAATTTATAGATTTCTATGTCGTATTATTAATCAGATTTTGCTAAGTACCTTGTCTAGCCAAATACAGTGGTATGCAAAAGTTTGGGCACCCCTTAGGAAAACCACTGCATCAGTTTGTCACTTGCTGAGCTTTTGAAGCAGCAACTTCATTTTAACATATGTTATACCTTATGGTAACAGAAACATCTCAGTAGTGAAATAACTTTTATTGGTCAAACAGAAACATGTTTATGTGCATTCAAACAAAAATAGGCATGTGCATAAATTTGGGCACCCCTAAGAAATAATTCCATTAATATTTAGTATTGCCTCCTTTTGCTGCAATAACGGCCTGTAGACGCCTCCTGTAGCCACAGACAAGTCCCTTAAGCCTGGCAGGTGGTATTTTGGCCCATTCTTCCACACAAAACGTCTCCAGTTCAGTCAGGTTTCTTGGCCTCCGTGCATGGACAGCCTTCTTCAAATAAATCCATACATTTTCAATGATGTTAAGGTCTGGGGACTGGGATGGCCATTCCAGAACATTGTACCTGTGCTTCTGCATGAATTCCTTGGTGGATTTTGATCGGTGCTTAGGATCATTGTCCTGCTGAAAAATCCAACCCCGGCGTAGCTTCAACTTTGTGACTGACTCTAGAACATTCTTGTCAAGAATCTCCTGGTACTGTAAGGAATTCATGTGGCCCTCAACTTTAACAAGTTTTCCAGTACCTGTGCTAGCCACACAGCCCCATAACATGATAGATCCTCCACCAAATTTTACAGTGGGCAACAAGTTCTTTTCATTGAATGCAGTGTGTTTTTTTCGCCATGCATACCTGTTCATGTTATGACCAAATAACTCAATCTTGGTCTCATCTGACCACAGTATTTTGTTCCAAAATGCTTCTGGCTTGTCCAGATGTGCTTTTGCATACCTCATGCGACTCTTCTTGTGATTAACACTCAGGAAAGGCTTTTTGCACATCACCCTTCCAATGAGCTCTTCCTGGTGCAAAGTACGCTGGATTGTGGAACGGTGAACAACTACACCATCAGCAGCCAGATGTTGTTGTAGTTCTCTGGAGGTGGTCTGTGGCTTCTCTGTGACCATTTTCACCATCCTTCGCCTGTGCCTTTCCCCTATTTTTGTCGGCCTACCACATCTTTCCTTCACACGGACTGTTCCTGTGGCCTTCCATTTCACAACTACGTTTCTGACTGTGGAGACAGACAGTTTAAACCTGTCAGATAATTTTTTGTACCCTTCTCCTAATTTATAATGTTGGATTATCTTAGCTTTCAGGTCAGTGGAGAGTTGTTTTGAGGTCCCCATCTTGCCACTCCCTAAGAAAGAACCTAGGCCAGGCACAGCCAGCTATTACCTATGTTAAATAGCCTTTTTCATGATTGGTTCCACCTGTCTTTGTAATTGAAGGTCTAATGAGCTAATCAAAGCAATTTTGTGCAGCAACCTGTCAGCTATAAATCCGTACAGGTGTTGAAATGAATGCTATTTATAAGGGTGCCCAAACTTTTGCACATCCCATTTTTTGCATTTTATTTTATTATAATAAAACTATGTAATGCTACCCTAAGAATTTTGGTCTGGAAAACACTAAAACGTCTACATCTTTGTAGGAAAACAAATGTTGTTGCTGTGATCTTCTATTATAAAGGAAAAGCAAATTGTCATGAAATCTCAGAGGGGTGCCCAAACTTTTGCATACCACTGTATATACAATAAAGTAGAAATTACAACTTTAGCTTAACAATTGTTGCATAATCAAATTGAATACTTAAGTTAAGTTGTACATCCAATTTGCACTTCAAGAACAGAACTTAAGATTTGACATACGTTTGTCTTTCTTAGCTAATGTGGCTAATTAGCTTTAGCTCTGGGCTAGCATATTTTCCTGTGTGTGTTTTTGAAAGACAACCAAGTTGTAATCATCTGGTCCAGGAGGTCTCACTGCCAGGTTTATACGCTGTTCAGCTGGAGTGCCTGACATACTGAGTACTGAGCACATCAGACTATAGTTAGCATTTACCTAGCTGCAGGACGTAGTAGGCAGCAAGAGGGGATGTAGGGTTCAATGTGAGTGTCTCCAATCTGGGTGATTTGAGTTGAAAGTAGGAGTCTCTATTTATTAGAAATGTGTTTTGTTGTTTGACTATGAGAAAACAACATTTTCCAACTTTATTGACCCATTAAACATTTTGAAGGAGTTTACCTAGTGCTACAGAAGAGTGCCCTTTCAGGCTGACCTATTGGTAGACCCCGACCAATTTACAATAGTTACTGTACATATCAGGGCGCCCTGCCACCAAAATAGCAATTGCCCATCTCTAGATCAAAATATTAATCATGATCATGGAAGTGATACAAGTTTACTTTTACAAAGCGCTATTGCTACTGTTGCAGACAGCTGCGTGTTTGATTTTATCATTTATTCTTTGTTGCAAAATCATCAACTTACAATACAGGTTGCACAACATTTTTGATGAATTAAATCCCTCCTTTTTGATAGGTTATTCTTGTATCCCGAAAGCTGCCCAAACTGCTCCCATACTGTTAAGACACGGGAGAGTTTGCTCAACATCGGCCATATAGATTAATGTGTCGTCGGCATATAATGATGTAGGATATGACATTCCACTTACTGTAATGGGGGAAATCTGAGGGCAGTTCCATAGAGCTCTTTTTAATGAA
Organism: Eleginops maclovinus; assembly: GCF_036324505.1. Lineage (NCBI taxonomy): Eukaryota > Metazoa > Chordata > Actinopteri > Perciformes > Eleginopidae > Eleginops > Eleginops maclovinus. The sequence goes on along the minus strand of NC_086353.1, from coordinate 27,498,592 downwards.
ATGAGCCAGAACTAAATGAGATCATGTGACCGTTACTATCTGTGCCACGACTAATGATGTTTGGGGAAAGAACAAAGTAGAGTAACATCAACAGCACTGTGATTTCAAAGACAAACATCAATTCTGTGAAGTTTCAAATAGAGTTGTTTGTTTATGTGTTGCAGCCCAGAGTTAGATGTCCTGCCTCACACAAGGAACACAGAGGAGAAGCCCATCCAAATCCGGCTGATGCAGACACCGTAAGCATAGTGCAATGTTCTAAATCTCCACTAAAAATACCAAGTAGTCTAAACTATTGAAACACTGCCTAATGATAATAAATATCCGCTTTCTACTGGAAAAACAACACATCATGAACTAAACAGGCCACTGTTCTAAACCGAAAAACACAAGAGGCCTGTTCAACAGACCCAGAGTCCCTCAGTCTGGCTAGGAACGCGTTCACAGTTGTTTTTTATCAGTGCATAATCTGTGCAGAGAGCTCCGATTGGTCAGCAGGTGGTGCTTTTACTCAAGTTGATTTCTTATCTCAAAACCTTCTCGAAAAGTTACCATGGCAATCTACCCTAGAATTGAACGACTGAAATAGGACTAGAAACTAGAGGAGTTTACTCTGAGGTTACCTTGCTAACCCCAAATCCTGCCAATCCTGTTGGTGTCTTATCTGATTGGATGATGTCACTCAGCTCTGTTTGCCCCAATCTGCCCAGTAACTCGGTTACCGTGGTCAGAGCAGCAGAGGTCGGCTCATTCAGAATGCATTGCGGTTTACCTCTGACATTGTTGCCAGATCGCTGGGTCAGTTTTATATGATGAAGGTTCTTGAGCAGGCCTGACTAATTTTGCTCCTGAAATCTTTTGAAATTATTTGAATATAGGGTGTATTTCGGTCTGACAGCTGTTTTAAAATATATTCTCCACTCTAGGTGATGATGTCATGCACTCTAGATGAACATAAATATTGTTTTCTGGCATCACTTTTAACATTTTACGGGGAAAATCTGCATTTTGGTTAGAGGGCACACGCCGACGATAAAAGGGCGCAGCGCCCCTGTTACCCAGTTTAGACAAAACCCTGATGGTTGGTAAGTAGGCTGATGTTTTAAAGAAAGCTGTGATGATTAGAAGTTTACATACAGTATTTTTCCTTTAGTTGAATGCCAGTGTGTTTTTATGTGTTTCAGGTGTCCAAGAAGCCATTGGTTGAGAACCACATGGCAGAAGTATTATCCCCCCATAATGTGACTCATATTTCTCATAATGAAGTTGACTCGTCCACTTTCCCTGGAGAGGGAGAGCTGGCAGGACAGGGTGTGGACAACGATGACTTTCTCTATGTAAGCATTAACTGAAACAGTGTAAAGACTTAGCTAAAGAGCTAAGGAGTTAGCTAATGTAGCAAATATTAATAGCAATTTGCAAATAGAAACTTTCTTTTTATCACATAACTGTAGAAGAAGTATAAAAAATATATATTAATAAAATATTTCAGGATATTTTGGTTTACAGTAGTCCTAAGACTCTGGAGGGGATAGAGTTTATTTATTTAGATTTACTCAATTACAAAAATGTATATTAACCAATTGGCTTTGTCTTTTGCTAATTGTACTAACACACCCACAGAGACACATCTTTTGTTACAATATACAACATGATATACTATAAATCAGGGTTTTTTCAAGAAAAAATATATTATGAGGGCGCTGATGTCACTTTGCACCTCAAACAACAAATATATCCAGAGTTCTAGTTTCTTTACTTCCTCTCCAGAAAAAAAGAGAGTAAAAAAGAAAGGCTGTAATTCAGAAATCTCAGTTTCAGTGTCAGCCTGCTGCCTGCCACTCGTCCACCGGCAGACCCAACGGACATCCATCCCCTATTTATTCTCCGTAAAAACAAAGCTGTGTATGCCGTCTGACCAGACATTTGACTCGTTTTCATATTTTTGGATTAATTATACAGTCTTTGACGAACGTAAATATAGTTTTCTGGCATCTCCTTAAAATGTTATGGGGAAAATTAGCCTTTTGCTGAATACACGAACCATACCCATGTGACAATTACCGGAAGTGCTCGACAAATACAAATAAAAGTGATGTAAACCAATAATAATAATACAAATAATAAACTCAGGCTCCTACAGTTAGTATGATGTCATACACTGCCTTTCTCTCAGCACTCCTCACCCTGCTGACTTTCAGCAGCCTTGTTGTGTTCATTCCTGAAACTTTTACACATCCTAAAGTTGTGAGGACCTCTGGGTGACTTTGAACACATGCAACATGAAATGTAATGTAACTGTTATTTTTGTCTTTTAGTCATCCGAGGTGGAGGGGAGGCTGTCAGCGCTGGAAGCTCAACTGGGGAGTGTGGTGTGTGTGCTGGACCGGCTCAGTGTGCTGGAGACACGCATGGAGGAACTTGACCAACACAGAAACACAGTCAAGGTCTACTCCTGTTATATCTTCAACCCTTTGTTTTACAGTATATGTCTTTTACTGGACGGACAGCAAAGTAACACATTACTGTTGCATCCACTTTATCTTGTTCTTCCAGGACGAAGGACAGCTCGTCACCTTATCCAGAAAGAGCTTGGAACATCTGATGAGCAGATTGCTGTTATTGGAAACTAAAGTAGATCTGAACAATATACAGGTAGTGTACATGCTGTGACATTTTAGTTTAGTAGAAGGTAGTCTATAAATGTCATGTTTCTGCTATTGTGTTAATCTAATCTTACATGTGCATCTTCATGATATAATTGTGAAGATGTAACATCTGAGGAAACAGTGTAGTTGCTACCATAGTGAACCCAGAAATGTTGAGTACCCCAAAGTTTTATGATAGAAATGTTTAGTACCGAACTGCCAGATGCTAACCTGCATATGTTGGTCATTTTGAATAATTAGCATACGTTGCGATAATTAGCATAAATGGCATTAAAGCCTATGTAAACAATAGTCAAAAAATGGTTTGACCAATTTGGACAGTTTTTAAGTGTTTTTTTTGTTGGTGTTATTGAAGACGCTGAAGCCATTTCTGACATTTTCAGGATCAAAAATGGAAGTTTTAACCGAAAAGTGGCCAAATTTGTTCTTAGTGGGCTGATTTTTACTACCATGATTGATGTTGCAACCACTGAATATAAGGAGAACAAGATTACAATTATTACCTCTACCTAGACAATTTTATTTTGAAATAAATAAGCAATCTCATTCTCAATCATCCATAGTAGCCCTAAATCTTCCAAATCAAATCAGTACACAGAGTACACATATTGGCATTTGTGGTTTAAAACAGATTTGTTTTTTACCGTGAACATTCCTTAATGGACTCAATAACCCCCAAGACCACTCCAAAATTGTCCAACTCAGCCAAGTCATTTGTTTTACTATTGTAGGCTATAATGATAAATAATGCTGACTAACACCATTTATGCTAATTGTGCCAATTGCCCAACATACGCAAGTTAGCATCCGGCAGTTTCTATCTGCTGGGGACCCGTTCTATACATTTTTATCATAAAACTTCCGGGTTAACAATAGGACTCTAAGAGCTGGGAACTAGACTCAAAAGTCTAAATAAGTTATTGTGGGATTATTTCAGGATAACAATCATTGCCTCTGAGTTTATGCAGTGTCACAGAGTTTTCAGAATCATTTTATCTTCTCCTCTAATGATCACTTTAAAATGGGCCGGGAATAATGCTGTAATAAAGTCGGGCAACTTCCTCTCTAGATGTGGATATAGTGTCAGTTGAGTAGTTGACATGGTATAACCGTTGCTGTTAAGTTGCAGTAACATCAGAAAGAAGAGGGAAACTCTTGTCTATGTCAAACTGCAGCCTGCGCAGTGACTACAATGTGATTATCTTGCACTCAGCACTCAGTCAGTTTTTCCATGTGTCTTTAATACGCACCATTTAACCAGACCAATCCCTTTGCTTCCTTGCCTCTCTGCCTCAGTTAAGTGTCCCGCCGCAGTGTCCATCCTGTCCATGTGACTCTAACGACTCATCCAGCTCCATGTCTGACGCTTCAAAGGTGAGATGGAGCAAACACTCTCCTCTCTGTCACTATGTATAAACATATAGGCATTATCCCTCCTCCACCAAACCATACAGTTGGCACAATGCAGTCAGGCAGGTAACGTTCTCCTGGCATTCTCCAGACCCAGACTCTTCCATCAGACTGCCAGATAGACAAGTGTGATTGGTCTCTCCACAGAACACGTTTCCACTGCTCCAGAGTCCAGTGGCTGCTTTACACCACTCCATCCCACGCTTGCATTGTGCTTGGTGATGAAAGGCTTGCATGCAGCTGCTCAGCCATGAAGCTCCTGGCACAGTTCTGCTTCTGATATTAATGCAGAGCTGGTTTGGAACTCTGCAGATATTGAGTCAGCAGAACTTTGGCCACTTTTACGTACTCTGCACCTCAGCACTCGGCGACCCCGCTCTGTAACTTTACGTGGTCTGCCTTCGTGGCTGAGTTGCTGTGGTTCCTAAACGTTTCCACTTTGCAATAACTCCACTTACAGTCGATCGTGGAATATCTAGGAGAGAAGAAATTTCCCAAACTGATTTGGTGCAACTATTACAGGACCACGTTCAAGTTCAGTGAGCTCTTTAGAACGACCCATTCTTTCACACATGTTTGTAAAGGCAGACTGCATGGCTAGGTGCTTGATGTATACACCTGTGGCAATGGGACTGAGTGAAACACCTGAATTCAGTGATTAGGAGGACTGTCCCAATGCTTTTGTCTATATAGTGTATGTAGACATTACATCAGTTTCCATTTGTACGCAGACGATACTCTGGTCCATCTAAGCTGTGACCCTGCAAACAGCTACCAGAACCCTGTCAACCTGCTGGAACAAAATGTCCTGCAGATAAATGCTGATAAGTCAGAGAAAATGATATGTCTAGATGATGAAGCTGAATCTAGGTGTCATTATCAAAACCTCAGCTCAGACAAACATCCCAAATGTTTCAATCCTGCATTCATCATTTCTCTTTAACCCTGCTTTCATCACCACTCAGTCAGAGTACTGTTATTCTCTGCTGCCTGGAAGAGATCTCTCTCCTGCATACAGCTCGTTCTTAACTCGTCTGCTGGGATTTTGATATCCCCACTTGTACATCCATAAGTCCCTCGTCCTCAGGATTGTCTTATAAGCCATTCCACACTGCTGCAAAGAATCTCTTCAGGTCAATATTTGTTTGCAAGTAAACACATTTTCGGTTACTTTATCCAGGGGGACATCAAGGATAGACTGGATAGGATCACCAAAATGTAAGTTCTTAATTATAGTTTTTTAATATTGAGCCCTTACAGTAGTTTCTATAAAGATCCTCTTTTCACAGACCTCAGTCCCAATTTACACAACATGGATCTGCCTGCTGATTTTGGCTTTGTGATTTATCTCTCCTGTTTGTTTTGATCAGTAAATGTTCACATAATGCAATCCCCATATCTGACTGACCTTGTTTTCTGTTCTACTGTCAGTCTGACCCCCCAACGAAATCTGAATTCTTTCTTGCAGGGGATTTTGTCCTGATGATAACGACATATGCCCCTCCAACACTTAATTTTATGAATGTCATTTGCCACAGATATCATATTAAGAATGATAAAACAAATGAAATATAATCATGTGTTCCAGTCCAAATGAATGTAATGATTTGTGTGTCTGTTTGACATTTTAGGCTGAAGAGCACCTCCAGTCTGCTGAAGAACACTGAGTCCTCCAGTTTGTGTTGAATCACCAGCACAATGTTGGAGTACTTTATCTTCTGACATGTTCCTTATTAAACCTAATGATCAGCATTTTGTGTCAATCAACTTGATCTGTAACTTCTATTGGCCTCCTGTACTTCTGACAAGCTCTAAGTGAGGAAGAAATCCGGTCACAAGCCCTGGCTGCGAGGCCTTGGCTGAGAGAAAACGGGCCATTCACAAATAAATGCTCTATTTCCCAAACTGCAGGGGACTTGTATTTTATTTACAGCATTATTGTTTAAAGGTCCAGATTGAGAATGCTTGAAAGCCTCCACTTCAATCAAGTGCATCATTAGTTTCATGTTTATGTTGTCAAGGAGTTCAAATGGCTATAAAATGAATAAAGGTCCCCAATTATGCTATTTTTGAACAATATATTATTTATCTATACAAAACATGTCTGTGAAGTGTTTTCCTCAAAATACCAAACAGATCCCCAATTGCAGCATGCCTCATCCCCCTCTATTTCAGCCCTGTTCCTGAAGTGCTGATTCTGTGACTGTAGCTTTAAATGAACTAGATGCTGCTGGCCACGCCCCTTTGGAACTGCTGCTGGCCACGCCCATTTGGAGCTGCTGCTGGCCACGCCCCTTTGCAGCGTCATGATCTCTCCTCTGAAGAGAGTTTTCTACCAGGAGAAACTCAGTTAAACGCTGCCGTGATTAAACGCCATATGATGTTCCAAACCACATCCAGCATTATTTCTGAAACACTTCTCAGAGTTTACCACTAGAACCAGGGCCGCCGCTCCCTATACGCAGAGTACGCAGAGTGCGTAGGGGCCCCTGGAATTAAGATTGAAAAAAGTCATAATAATCATTACATTATTACACGAAAAAACATATATAAATTAGTTATGAACAGGCCCATATTTTGTTCAGGACAATACAGCACTTTAAGGTAGTTTTTGAGTGTGTTTGTGTGTGTGTGTGTTTAGAAGATGTTACTTTCTTTTATACCTTATTCATGTGCATCATTTTTTTGGTTCGTCTCTGGAGTCTGCAGTTGTTATTATTTTATGTGATGCTGTTGTTAAGAAGTTTAATATCTTATTTATATATTACTGATGGTACTGTTGTTGCTGTTGTTCTTTAACCACAGGTTCATATCAGGGCTGCAGCTATCGATTTTTTTAGTAATCGAGTATTCTACCGATTATTCCATCGATTAATCGAGTAATCGGATAAGGCGTTTTAGGAGAATTTTACAGGACAGTAAAGGGGTTAAAGAACTAATTGGTTTCCTTTTTAGAAACATCTACATTTTATTGCACAATCACATTTTTGGGGTTTAAAGAAATCTTTCTCTGAAATTCAAAAATAAATAGAAAAAATAAAATCATAATTTCAATTTAATTCAATTTAACAACCTAAAACTAAGGTATACATTTAACAATGATACAACAATAATAATAATAACAATAATAATAATAATAATAATAATAATAATAATCACATTTTGGGGTTTAAAGAAATCAAACAAATAGAAAAAATAAAATAATTTTAAATGAATTTAAAATGAATTAAATAATACAATATAGACAAATACAGCCTAAAACTAAGGCACACACTTAAATAATAAAAAATAAATAAACAATACATTTAAATTGTTCAACTTTAACTATTTTGTATCAACCCAGAACAGCTCAGGCAGTGTGTGTAAAGTTCAAAATGCTGTCTGAGCTGAGCTGAGTTCACAGCTGCTTGCTCAGTTGAACATGATACCGCTGTCCGCATGAAGCTGTCCATACGACTCTGTGATTTACTGGGGGGAAAAGGGAAGAAGGAGAAATAATAAATATTTATATTTATTACTAGGCCTAAATATCATACTGTAAGTTCATAATGGAGCTGCCATCAATGGAGGACCTCTACACCCAGTGGTGTAGGAAGAAGGCCGGTAGGATATTAAAGGACCCCCATCACCCCAGCAACAATCTGTTCTGTCTGCTGCCGTCTGGCAGACGGTACCGCAGCATCCGGACCAAGACCACCAGACTCAGGGACAGTTTTATACCACAGGCTATAAGACTGCTGAACTCCTGAGCTCTGTGAATATCTACTCACATCTGTTTATAGTACACACCAGGGATGGAAATTAGCACACGCCACACGCCATATGCGTCAGGATTTGTATGCTGGCGGGTATATTGTGTCACTTTACCAGCCACTGTGGCGGGTAATACTTTTCAGTCATATCCGATCGAATTTGCCTATCATACATGGGTCATACGCATGACAGCTGCGCTTTCCACAACCATACAGTCAGATCCGGTCAAATGATGTGCTTCTGATTGGGCCGAAGCGGCGTGAGAATGACACTCCGACTCTGCACTTAAATCAAAGTAGGCAAATCAAAGTTTATCTTTTTCTTTTTTTACGTTCTCTACGTTAGCTGTTGGTTACATGTTTGGTTCCCCTAACATTCTCCTAACGTCTCCCAACCTTGTCGGTTACATGTTGGTTCCTTCAGCGTTCCCCTAACGTTGTAATGTATGTAGCATGTTATTTTTTGGTTAGGTTTTGGTTGCATATGACAACTATTTACCTGAGAATATTGTCAGTGATGAATGAACAGGCAAATTTGGCAGGACTTGAAAGTTTAATAGAAAATATAATAAAATACAAGTTTAATACAAAATGTAAATGCAAAATAAAATAAAGATAACAAAATAGAAAAAATATAACAACATAAGCCAATAATTAAATAAATATAAATATAAAAAACAATAAAAGTAATATCTAAAAAAAAGGTGCAGAATTGGTGTAGAACTTCTTGACTGCCGGTCCGGCATCTTCAGTGTTGCTGACCAGCTGGCCTAAAAAGAATAAGAAACAAAAGTTGAAACACAAGAAGAATGGACATAAGTTCACAAAAACACCCTACTACCAACCCACACATTTCTGATCACCACAAGTGATTGAAAGATTTCCAGTTTATTTAATTATTTTGAACATTCACCAACTGAGAAAATGGAGACTGAAGTTTAATTTACCCTCTGTGTGGAGCAAACTTGAGCATGTGCCCAATGCACTCCTCGACCTCAGCTTCGGTCTGGCCAGGGAAGTTCTTCACACAGGCCGCTACAGGTAGAAGTCAAAAAGTTACACATCTACATCTCATCAGTCAAGCTTGGCATGAAACTTATGTGAACAATATATAAACACTTACCTCTTATTATCTTGCACAGCGCTAAGTCTTGGAAGGACTTTTTGGCCCTTCTCCCCCTCAGGCTGTACTGGGCCAGGACATCGTTGGTTGCCACTCGCCGTAGAATACGTCGAATGGCTGCCCCTGGCTTACCCCTCCAATGGTTCCAAGGAAATGTTGCTGTAAAAAACATAATTATACAATGAAAATGAACGTGGAGAGCTTATACAATCTAGTTTTATAAGCCAATTATGGCCAATTATTACCATTTTGTTCCTCCTGTCTTCTTGAGCCAGACTCCTGTCCAACTCCTCTAGCTCGTCTACTGTTCTGCAGGGTGCTAACAAGAGATCTTCTGCCTGAAGCAGAGGCTGAGGCGAGTGTGTTCTAGAGATGAGGGCTTCGACCATAGCCTCCAAAGCATCGATCCTCCTCATCAGGCAGCCCATGTGTGCTTCCATGACTATTGGGACATTTGTGATGGAATTCATTTTAGTTTTTATACATAATATACTTTCCTATGTGAACATCTTAAGTGTGTATAAAGTACTTCTCTCAATCTGAGAGGCTGAGGCCCCTTCCTCTCCATCATGAGTCATTGCTGAAGTTTTTGAAAAGAAAATGTTATTGTTTGCCTTCTTGGTCAGGAATTTGTATTCAGACTCTAAATGCAAAATTCAAAGCAACTGAACCTCGAACTGGGTTCAGAGATGTATCCATCTGATGACTGGCTACATGTCTGGTCGAGTGACTGGCTACATGTGAGTGGTGTTGACCCATCTGAAAAGAAAGTGGATATGAATGTCAGTTCATTTAAGTTGGGCTTCTTATACATGGTATTTGTGAAACATGAACCTATGCTAACACATCAGACAATAAAAAAAACAAACCTTACTGTACATGACGGTGGTGTAGGCAGAGAAATCTGCTGACCTGAAAATAATATAAAAGACCTGCTTTCTTGCCGTTGGATTGGAATCATCTTGAAAGAAAGACCATATAACGTGTACCGATTGGGAAACGAACATTGAATTGTGTACATAGTGTAGTCTGTACTGAAGAGATCTTACCATCACTAGAGGAGTCTGAATTTAATCTCCTTGGGCGTCTACGCTGCCTTGATTGACAGGGCTCCGAACCGGTTCAAGGAACGAAAACGAAAACCGAAAACGAACGGAATTTTACGAGGAACGGAAACGGAAACGAAAACGAAATGGTCTTCAACTGTTCCGGAACAGAATTGTTATTCTGAAATCCACAAAACCGGTTAATAACGTTTTTTTTCGTTCTCAAAACTTTTATAAAATTTCACAAAAGCATAGCCTTTGTCAGGGGAAAAAAAGACTACTTCCGGTTGAACGTTCACTTCGCTGCCCGCTAGGCTCAATGCAGGCTGCTGTCACGAATCACACCCCAGCGAGAGGCGATGCTTTTGAAGCTGAGCTATATAAAACATCAACAAAGGTAACTGAGTTTAATTAACCGAGTCCACAATAATAACGTTAACTTAGCAGTAACTCACTACAAGGTTACAAATATAAATATATAAATATAAAATCTATGTATTAGACATTTCTAGCAGCGAAAAACGAATCAGCTACACTGTTAATGTGAGCTAACTAGCCAACATTAGCTATATAGCCAATTAGGACTTAATGTTAGCTGGCTAGTTTGGTTGTTACGGATTGAATGCTTACATTTATTTTGGCTTTTACGTGTTGTTTAGATGGGACGGAACCAGGAAAACCCGATGAGAAAACATTTCTCCTTTAATGCGGCGTCCAACAAATCTACCTGCCAAGTCGAGGGCTGCGGGATAGAAATCATTGGGAATCACGGCGGCAACCTGCAGAGACATATTCAAAGACGACATCCAGAGTTGTTCGAGAAGTCACTACAAGACCTTCAAAATCCAAACAAGAGGCCAGCTGCGGATGGGCAAAATACTTTGGACTCGGTCATAGTGAAAAAGCCCAGACAGGTCCAAGTGGCATTAACCCCTGAAACCCTCAAAGAGGCGTGCTTAGAGCTAGTCACGGTTAACGGTAGACCCTTTTCATTGATGGAAGATTCGGGATTTAGAAAAATAATCGACCCAATACAGAACGCCATGGGGAAAAATGTTACAATCAATTCATCGAACATTCGTGATATGGTGTCAGAGATTGCTCAGGACGAAAGGGAAAAGCTCGAGACTGAACTGAGCGGGAGGCTTCTGATGCTGAAAATAGATTCTGCAACATGTAGAGACCGGTCTGTGCTGGGTATTAACGTGCAGTACTCTGACGGAAAGGGGGTTGTGTTGCGGACCCTGGCAGTGAGAGATCTGACAGAACGGCACACGTCTGAGTACATATCATCTGTGGTGATGGACGTCTTGCGTCAATATAACATTAGCTTGCAACAGGTGTATTCAGTCACTTCTGATAATGGGGCGAATATGCTTAAAGCCGTGAGCTTACTGTCAGATATCCAAGAGAGAGCTGTGAGCAACGAAGATGCAACCTGCGAGGAGACAGAGGAGATCGGGGAGGATGTGAAAATGGTTGGGGAGGATGAGGGGAGCCAGGAGGAGCCAATCCTTCAACTCGATTCTGTGTCGCACGGTCATGTGTTGCGTAGTGTAAGATGTGCGGCGCATACTCTACAGTTGGCCGTTGACGATTCATTAAAACAAGCGTCCAACATCATAGCAAAGGCAAGACGTGTAGCAAAACGATTGCGCTCGCAGAATGTGGTGTGTGTTCTGAAGAGAATGGGGCACAAGAGAGCAATTGTGGATTGTGCAACTCGCTGGCACTCCACTCATGATATGCTCCAGCGGCTGCTCGAGCTTAAGACCTTTTGTGAAGACATGGCCCCAACCATCCCCGATCTACATCTAAGTGAATCTGAATGGGAATATGTGTCCAACACAGTAGATGCACTGAAACCCGCGAAAATCGCCACTAAATGTCTCCAGTCTGATCAGCTAACTGCGGGTGAGTTCTACGGCGTATGGCTCAAATGTTCACTGGACACAGAAAAACTAGCAAGCCCCTTTGCGAGAAAGGTAGCCCAGTGCATCAAAGCACGCCAGAGCACATTATTTGACAATGACGCATTCATAGCTGCTGTATTCCTCGATCCTAGATATCGATTGTTTTTGACCGAATGTCAAACCGAGAAGGCGAAAATACACCTGTACCGTACATGGGAGGCAATACAGAACCTAGAACCACGCAATGCAGCCAGCGGCTCCGATGTGTGCGCAGCAGCCTCCCCTACTCAATCTCAGACATCATCTGACGACGAAATCGAGCACCTTTTGATGGAAAAAGAGAGAGACACCAGCTCAACACAGCGACGCCCCCACGTCTCCATCGTGTCACTCTTGGATACATACTCCAAAGAAGCCCGTCTAAGGCGCACCGAAGATCTGTTTCAGTACTGGGCTAGGTATTCTGTATCCAACCCCGACCTGTACAAGCTCGCTATGAGCGTCATCCCTCTCCCTGTCACGCAAGTCAGTGTCGAACGGGCATTTTCGAGTTTGAAATTTATTCTTTCCCCGTTAAGATCATCATTGAACGAAAAGGTGCTTGAAGACATTCTGCTGGTACGTCTGAATAAACAGTATGGACTGTAGCAGCCAGTCACCTCCTCCCAAGCCTGAGCACAATTTAAACTTGTTTTATTTCAGATAGGCCTACCAATGTGTTCTGTTCATAATTTGATTGTAGGCGAATAATAATTTGATTTCTGCACTTTGTAAAAAACGAATAAATGGACCTTTGGTCCAAATGTGTATATTTTGTCTTGCTGTTGTAATGTAGGCCTATCCTATAGTCTGCCACTTCAGATCTTAGGCCAGCTCGTAGCATAGGCCTAAAGTGAAATTGATTTGGAAATTGTAGGCATAACATAATAGCCTATTTTGCCTGTCCACGCCTTGTCGTTTTAAAGTCGGGATTTTAAGTGTTTGCGCAATTATAGGCTATGTAGAGTTAAATAGGAAATTGGAGGTATATTTGTCAGCAACAGACAGGCTACAACATGTTCGCTTATAAGCGGGGTTAGGAATTATTGAGCAAGCCTTTGAAGATCTCCATATGGATAAAACTTACAACCAGGTAAGGAGTTTCTAGCAGGAGAGGGGGAGAGCAGGGACGAATGAAACAGCGATTTCCTCGAGAACAGTACACATATGAAACATGTAGGCTATTCTGTCAGTAGCCTACATTCATCTTACCCGTCGTAGTTTTTTTGTGATCAAAAGTTGTTTTAGTTGTTTTATGCAGTAGGATGTTATGACCATACAGCAGATGAATCGTTACTTTAATAAATCCGAAAGTATGAAATGTTAACGTTGTCAGGTTTACTGACAAAAAGGATTTAAGTGTCAGTATAGGAGGACACTCGACGAATGAAACACTTGTTTCAATCGTCACCCACGCCTTAATGCTGGATCAAAATAAAACAGGAGGATCCACTATAAATTCTGCAACAGGGCTCAAGTAAGTAGCCTAAAGTAATAATAATAGAATAAGTGAATTAGATTAAATATAGTCTTCAGAATGGTAGAAAAAAAGCTTAACAGAAATGTGGATCTCGCGCATTGGCGCACGTGTTTCATTCGTCCCGTCTCTCCCCCACTTATCCAGAAATGTTTTTGATAAGAAATTATTTATCATGGAATAGGCCTACAGGCTACAGTAAGCTATGTGGGATGGGTAGCCCATCAGAATGTTTTTGGATGCCGCCGGTGATTTAGCCTATTATTTTTGGGCAGAGCTACGGTGTAAATCAAGGGCAAATACTAATGAGTAGCCTACGTCTATTCTAAGGTAAAGTCCACACACATAGACTTGATAGGCCCGCCAAACACTGCCGGAACGATAAGAACGAACGATATTTTACGTTCCGAACCGGTTCAGGAACGATATGTTGGTGGCGGAACGCAAGAACGAAAACGTTAAACATGCCTGAACCGTTCGGAACGGAACGATTGAAAAATAATTTCGTTTTCAAGCCCTGTTGATTGATGAACAGTAGCGTCATCTTCTGTCTCAACACTTGAATCAGTCGCAGACATTTCCGGTCTGCTTTGGTGTAGGAATCTATGTAAGGAGAAACATGTTTTTGAGCCAGTGGCAGAACAAAGCAGTTTTTCCATACAGAGAAAACTTTATGAATATATTCTATATATAGTGCATAACAAAGATTGCTCACCTGTTGTGTACCATACTTTCTTGACTGGATGTTTAGCCCAGCTTCTGTTTGGCTCGCTGCAGTTAATTACATGCTTTCGCATTAAGTGGTGTCCAGTAGCAGAGGAAGCCCCCCTGTTTAAAAAAAATACAACTCATTTCAGATCCTTTCTTACAATGTGGTGAAAAGACACTTAGAATGGAAAAACAAATTACGTCAATACAAAACCGCATACCTCAGAAGTGCTTTCGAGCCATGAACATGGCACAACTTCAATGGCATTGTGAACTCAAACACAGTGAAGCTCATCTGTTAACAGAAAGGCATCATTAGCATGGCAAATAGAGCACCATAGATTGCACTAATGAAAACAGCCACAGACAAAGTCCTTTAGGTGTTTTTGTAAAGCAGTTTTTATTTAGTTTTGAATAAAAATAGATATACATAGCATCAGGATGGAGTGGGTACATTTCGCTTTAAAACTCCATCCCAACCCACCCTTTATCAATACAAGGCTCAAAAACAGAATATCACATATTAGCGGAGTACTTATTTGTTGCAAGCGTACACAGCAAATACACTCAAAGAACCCCTCCAAAAATAGATTGAAGTTGTTTGTTTGGATATCTCCTAAAAATCATGCAGGACTGTCAAGAAAACGTTTGTCTGTTTCTGTGGCTCCTCAATCATCAAGGCCTGGTGTTGTGAGTTCATATTCTGGCACCAGCTTCATGAAACAGTCTCCCTTTTTCACTCTGAAGCACCCGATGATTCTTGAATCACAAGGATCTGTGAACAGAGGATCCACCTTCTCAAACACCTTGCACAAAACCATGTCATTCCTCTCCTCAATGGCCTCACAGCATTTGTCACCTGCCAAGATGTATGCAAGGTTTGGTCTTTGGATTTTCTTTTTTTGTGCTGGAACTGTGCTGCTTGGACCCTGTTCCATCCCCGAGAGCCTTTTGGCCACTTGAATAAGTGGTCGTCTTCCCGATCGGACCAGACGTTTCAGCTGTCCCAAGTAGTTTTCAAACCGAAAGGCACTATATGCATCCAGGCATCCAAAGGTTTCTGCTTCATCTGTTAAATGGAGCATGGTATGGACATTATACACCATGAAGTGCCTGCCATACAGCTCTGTTGTCTTTACACAAAATACTCCATCAGACTTCTGCTGTAGTCTGCGTGTTTGCGTGCCAGGTTTGGAGAAACCAAAATATTCAGTGCTACGCTGAAAGCCATGAAAGGCCTATACAGTGGCCTGGACAGAATGTCCTTGAGCACAATTTTTCCTGTATACAGGGCAAACTGACGCAGCTCTGTAGCCTTCCAGCGGTCCACTTCTTCCAAGTTCCTAGGCTTCCTGGTAAAGCAACTTGGTATAGATTCTTTCAAACCACAGAGTCTTCTGCTGATCTCTTGAACCTGTCCAGCAGACAGTCTAACCTTTCTGCTTCCCTTCACCCATTCCACCAGCAGTTTCCTCATAACACCTAAACAAGCTTGGTGCATGTAGTCAATGGGAAACATTTTGATCATATCAGCTGCTGACAGAACTTGTTGGTACTGCCATGAACTCTGGCTCTTCTTCAATCTCCTCTGCCAGTTGTAGCTGTTCCTGATGTTGATGTAGCCCGCTGCTTCTTGCACAGCCCGTGCTGCATCTCGCGCATCCTGCTCGGCACGTATCTCTGCTCGCACAAGCTTTGTCACCTTTTCTACCGCTGGCTGCGCCCTCTTCCATCGATTTGTGTTGGCCTGTCTGGCCAACTTCTGTGAACTCATTATATGCAAATATAATGCAAACCATGCGTACCTGTTGCATTGCAAATGAAAGCAAAATCATACAGTGTTAGCAGTGTATGAAATTCGGCCAAAATAGGAGCTAGACCACAGGGCTAGTAACTTTCAAAAGTTACTAGCCCTGGTGTAAAGTTACTAGACCAAGCAAATCAATGTATGTCGTAGGCACGCGCATCACGTTTTCACATCATACACCACAATTTTCATAATAATAATAATAAAAAAAGCGATTTGGCGGACTTTCAGCTCAGAAAAGATAAAATTGGACATTATTGTTATTTTGTATTTGTGTTTTCAGCTATTTTTGGCATGATTGTATTATCAGTATACTTTAGGCTGGGATAAGTGACAGCGCTTTACATTTTCTTCAAAGAAAAAACACAGCAGATTACAAACAATAATTTATTAAAGTAGAACAACAGACTGAGAACAAGGGACATGAACAATATTAGCAGTGGATCAAACGATCAACATCAGTTCATTTAGGCAAAATGGTAATACAAACCGTAATACTTGCTGTAATAGCAGTAGTAATTGGTCTACAACAGACTACCACAATCATTCCTCATCCTCACCAACAAGACCTCTATCTTCCATCTCACCATCGTCAGAATCTACATTATCCTCCATGTCTGTAAACCAGTCTGAGTCATCAGAGTTTATCTCCTTGGTTTCAGCTTCAACTACTGCACCCCCAGCAGCTTCAGCAACCATTTGAGCACCATCCACTCCGTCAACTCCATCAATCTCTTCCTGCACTTGTTTGGCTCCCTCCAAAGCTGCCATTCTGCCTTTCTTTCTTCCCTCCATGAAGTTGGGTCTGCGATTGTGGTTTTGATTCCACTGGTGAATGGCAGATGATGGATCAAAATCCTTTGTAGGTTCTGAGTGCAGCTGAATTGTCATGAGCATTGTCATGGTGGTAGCCTTCAGTCTATTCCTGTACTGGGACTTGGTAATCTTCATTTGAGAGAATCCTCTCTCACACTCAGAGGTGGCGGCAGGGAGTGATAAGACCAGATCAATTACATGCAGGATATTTGGAAACGTGCTCTTGTAAAGCTCAAACACAGATGGCCAGGACATGGAGTGAATCTTGTTCCCCTGGTTTTCGTACAATGCTTGTTTGAGGGAGGTCCACTCTGCTTCGATTGCACTTACATCTACTCCAACATTGTCGAAGTGCTCCCTGTAGTGGTCGATAATCACTCCAATGAAGTCATCCCCAAAATCATCTTCATGCTCCTGAGGCCATGACTGCATGTCCGCTATTTTT
Source organism: Eleginops maclovinus (assembly GCF_036324505.1). NCBI lineage: Eukaryota > Metazoa > Chordata > Actinopteri > Perciformes > Eleginopidae > Eleginops > Eleginops maclovinus. The sequence continues at coordinate 27,481,387 of NC_086353.1, read as the reverse complement.
GTAGCTTTGAGGACTTCACCTCCCATGTCACTGAATCTCCGGGCTAGTGAACCAACCAATGCCTCAACGACCTTCTCAATCTGGCCTGAAGAGTAGTCTACCCCTGTTAGGGTCTGACCTTCAAAGGAGTTACAGTCTCCCTGCTGGAGTTTCCGCTGCTCAGGTCCTGCCCTGAAATAGTGAAACCAGCACCAAAACCATCACCACCAAAAATAAAGGCATAAAACAGTTGTGATTTACAAAAGAACCAGCAATAGCAAAGAGCATTTACGTAAATAAGCAAGTGGTTAAACAACTAATTAGAGCAGGAAATGACTTCATGATTTAATGAGCAATGTATCTATATTACCGGTCCTTGAATTTGTTGATGCTGGTCATTGTGGCCTTCAGTGCTTCATGTACATGATAGGTACAAACTTCTCTCTGCTGCAGCGTCTTCGACAGTTTGGAGAGAACGGCCAGAATGTCACTTAGGAAGTGGGCAAAAGTCATGGCATCTTTGGAGCGCAGCGTTTTCAGGAGACCTTTTGCCTTTGCTTGCATACCACTAGCTGTCCTGGTGGTGGCAACCTGCAATTCATTTAATATTTTTTTTAATTTCAATTTACAAAAATGTATTTCAATATGTTGCCACAGTGGATATCAGATGATATCATTCATGCAACAGAAAATTCATCGGGCTGTTAATAACATGTTATTATTATCAAATGTCTTACTTGACTGAGATGAAGAACAATTGCACGGTAACCACGCAACATGTTTTGCAGTGCTGTGTGGGTATGGCTAACCCAGCGCGTTCCTCCAACTCGGACAGGCCAGATCTTGGAGATGTTGGTGGTACTGAAAGCTGCCTTCAAACCAGCGGCCTGTTTAGGGATCCTGTAAAGCTTGTACAGAGCATCCAGGAGGACATAGACTTTGATGAACAAAGAGGCTTGTTTCATGGCTTCTTTGAAGGCCAATTCCACCCTATGGGCCATGCACTGCACCATCAGTATGTCTCCACTGATTCTTTCCCGCATGAGAGCGATCACCCCAGCCTTTTTCCCGGTGTTGACAGCCGCCCCATCGCCAGCAAATCCCACAATCTTCTTCATCATTTCTTCCTTTGGGATCCCCGGGAGCTTTACAGCTTGCATTATAGCATCATAGATGCCATTGGCATCTGGTTTGTCACACTGTACAAGTCCAAGGAAATTGCAGTGAGTCTTGCCATCCACTGCAAAGTGCAAGTAAACAATCTCTTGTTCAGTGGCAGAGACATCTGTTGATCCGTCGGACATTATTGTGATAAACTTAGCACTCTTTACCTTGTCTTCAATTGCTAGACGGGTGATTTCGGCTATAGCAACCAAAAACTCCTTACAGCTCTTTTCATTTCTGTAGGTGCTGCCGAGATCCAGGCCCTTCTTCTCATCCATCTCACACATCCATTTGAAATCAGAAACTGGTCTGCAGTGCATGGCAAGGGCGTGGGCATTTATGAAGAGTATCTTGAGCTTCTGAAATACTTTAGTATTCAAAGTCTCAATGGTCTTCTCGGCTATGCTCTCACCTTTCTTCTTATTCCTGGCCTCATACTTCTCCTGGGCTTCCTTGTGGCCGTCAGATCGTTGGTGACAGACTAAAGTGTCATGCTTCAGGTTTTGACACCCTTTGACAAAGGAACCTTGACTTCGCTTTCTGAAGATATCCCTCTGTTGTCGGGTTTCAGCATGGGGGCCGTATACAGTTTGACATGGCAGGCAGAATAAAGTTTCACTTTCGTCCACAATCAACCAAGGAAATTCTGCTTTCCATGCAGGCACTACACTTCGTTTCCTTTTAGTGGCATCGTATGCCTTATTCACTTCCTTTAAATCCATTTTCTTTTTCTTTTCAGGTGGTTGGTTAGGCGTGAGACCACACCACTGACGGAGCATGATTTTGCTTTGTTATTGTCAACCTCTCTTGCACAGCATCTATAAGATTGATTGTGAACATGTATTTATTCATTCTTTATACAGTACATTTAATGCTAGTTCTGATTATATTACTACTATTACTCACAGACTTGCAGTCAGGGGAGGCAGAGCTAAATGTGGTATAGGGCCAAGCCCTTGGACTACTAAACTTGTTGACTTGTTATAGTCATTTTTTTTTTCTATAGGCCTATTATTATTATTATGGTGGGTGTATGGAGTTTGGAGTTTTTTTGTATAATAATCTGCGAAATCCCTAAGACAAACCTTAAATAAAATCAAAAGTGAATAGGGCCATTACTAGATCAACTGCAGTGAAAACGCAGAAGGGAGGCAAACACAGTAGCTAGCTCTGCCTCAATGAGGGGGACGTGCGAGAGCGCACCAGTCGGGGTTATGCTTGTTCTGCCGTTGATCTGAGCTACGTTATGAGGCTACGTTATGTCTTTGACGTTTATGACCTTGTTCGTCAAAATGGCAGATTTTATAGTGATTAAGATAGGCCTACTCGTAAATCTGACTGAAAGTGGAAGTGTCTGCCTCGCCAGCCACGAACCTCACCGTATGTCACTGCTAGATCTAACATCTCCTCATTGACATCTCCATCCATTTTTTATGTTTTACAAATGATTTAAAAGTGCTAGTTATACAAATCACCCAACATTTAACAGTGTACACGATTAGCATTCAGGCAAACTCATTACAAATATACTCCTGTGTGACCTTAACTTCTAAAACCAAGATTATGTTCACCGTAAAATGACGTGGCTTACCTATAAGATTGAACGCTAACTTTATTACATGTTATCGTGGGCAACACACAGCATGAACCCTACGGGTTATCAGAAGGGACAAAAACATTTGAATAAACAAATTAATAAGACACGAATGCAGCGTGTGCGAAATAAGACCAATCTTATGTTGTGCAAGAGAGGTTTACAATAGCAAAAATAGGTTCGCGATGACGGCCGTAATGCTTGTAATAGACGCTCCGTGCAAAGGGGCTGTAAAATTGCCAGACACACGGGCAGGCAAGTGCATAGAGTTACTAGCCCGGTAAGAAAGTTACTAGACCCAGGCTTGCGGGCGTGTCGTTATTTCGAACCCTGGTGTTAGTGGTCTGCTATCTCCTATCGCTATGAAACAGCCTTTATTTTATAAAAAAATAGGCCTTAACAACCCCATGAATCTCATTACTAATAGCCTGTAAAATGAGGCTGAGTTTTTTCTCTTGCGGGCGAGTGCAGGCATACATTCTCAGAGTGTTGCGGGTGCGGGCGGGAGTGGACATACACATCAGGGAGCAGGTGGGAGTGTAACACAGACGTTGCCAGTGCGGGCGGTAATGGTCAGAAATTTGGCGGGAGCGCGATGAAGAGTCAGTCCCGCGCAGGGCTCTCCACATGATCTCGAGCGTTGGGAACCTTGTTTGTGTACAAGGAAATAACGTTTTTAACGCTGGAACATATGGCAGCAACCCAAAGACAAGGCGATCAGGGCCTGTGCTAACAAAAACGTCTTTTAAGCAAACTCTTTGCACACCAACAATGTTCTCAATGCTGAGTTCATGTGTAGGGGCCCTGATAATACTACAAGCAAAGTGTCATGTTGTGTTGACCCCGCTTAGTATTTTAAAAATAGCGATTTTGATTAGCAATAGCACTTTGTACCCATTCAAAAAGCCATTTGACCCAAAGACTTAACAGTCAATCTTAAAAGTGCAGCTTTTGTCGTGAATATCCTTTTAAACAAACGTTTAAATCAAGTACATTCACAAAAAAGACCCTAGAATGCATTTTGGCGACGGTTTGGCTTTAAACAGGAGAGACTTTGGCAGTAATGTTTTAAACCCCGCCATGCACACAAGTGTAAACGCGACACAATGAAATAACAAACACTTGATTTTTTTAAGTAGTCGATAGAAAATGTGTCGTTAGTGGCAGCACAAAATTTAGTTCAAACTTACCACAAGGGAGGAGGAAAGCTGAGAAGTGAAGAAATGGCGCGCTGGCTGACTGAAAGTTCTGTAATGGCCGCTATTTGGACCGTTCCAATAAGTCTATAGGTGACTGAGATATTTGTTTTTTTCTTACTTAGATGCTTTTTTGTCTTACTGGTTACGCACCTGGACTAAGATTTACCCATGATAAAACATCACAATCAATTGTCCACAGCACATTGTGTTTAATTTAAAATATATGACACCCCCTCCCATCAAATGGTTTCACCTAGAGCGGTGCCATCCAATCCAACCATAATACAATGTTGATTCAATGACATTTTTTCTACTTTAATTCTTTCAGTGGTTGATCCACCATTAATTTCTATTCTATAATTATCTATCTATCTATCTTAAGGCACTTTGCATAGGCTACATGCAAATGAGTAGCCTAAGTGTAAAATATCAATGAATCACAAACTTTATAGTCAGCACTAATAGGCATAGTTCTCAGATCAACCAAAAAACAACCAAACATAACGTTGTGTGGCGGTAACAGTGCAAATACAGGATAACGTTTCAGTTGGCTGGTTCCCTAAACGTTTGGGGGACGTTAGGCTTTGGTAGGTCTCTGCATAACCAAGAGGGAACGTTCTCTAAACGGTTTGGTTCTAACTAACCTTTAGAGAACCAAAGGCCAACGTTCTCTATACATTCTGTGTTACTTGGGAGATCGCGACAGGCTGGTGTACGAGGAAATGAGCCAGACCATGTACTGCTCAGCCTGTCGTCAGTACGCATCGAACGCTCACAGGTCAAACAACTTCATCGTGGGGACAAAAAACCTGAAATTGGAAGCCGTGAAGGACCACGAATCATCTAAATATCACATTGACGTCCTGAAAATAGCTAGTTATGTAACATTTGGAACTGGGACATTGAGGTTGACAGAAGTGTTCTGTACTGTTGTGTGGACTCAGGGTTCAACATGCTGAACTGTGGTGACTGTGGTGACTTCTCTAAAAGTTTTCTCACTGATGTTTTGGAGATCATCCTTTTCTATGAAGCATCTTGGATCTTTGGTAGTTTGATGCACTGTCTATGCCTATGGTTTGTATTTGTAACGGTTGCAAGTGGCTTGTGCTTGTGTTGTCTGTGACTGAAAGTGTTAACCTTTTCCTGAGGAAATAGGTACATTCAGGAAGTTTAATGGCACAATGTTTCCCAGAATAAACATGACTTAACATGGCAGATACTTGTGTATTGTTTATCATATCATATGCAGTAAGACTGTAACATTTGCAACTCAGTTCCTTGGTAGCACCTACTTATTGTAGAATCAATTCTGATGAAAAAGTAGTTGGTAGGCCTACTGATTAGAAAAAAATAATATACCCTATTATATTGTCAACATTAACGCATATATATATATATATATATATATATATATATTACGTATAAAAAGTGGCTGGTACATTTTAGAATCCACCAGTCACAGTGGCCGGTGGGCAAAAAAGTTAATTTCCATCTCTGGTACACACATATATAAATATATATATATATTATACACATCTGCCATACATATCTGTTTATAGTACACATATCTATATATTATACATATCATATACATCTGTTATACATAATATATGCATCTGTCCATACCTCCTCATTCAACAGTGTAAAGTGTTTATATCATTTCAATGTATTCCACATATGTATATATTATACATCCTCAAATCTTTATTGTTGTTATTGTAAATATTCTTCTCTCTTTTTGCACTATTTTATTTATCTTATTTGCACCATGTATGTGGAGTTGTTGGAGGAGCATGGGATATAAGATTTTCATTGCCAACATATGCGTTGTATATGCTGTGCATATGACCAATAAAACCTTGAAACCTTGAAACCTTGAAACCTCATAAGACTGGCAATTGTACATTTATTTACTATGTTGTAACGCACTGCAGTCAAACTAGACTGAATAGGCCTATACCTGCTGTATTGGATAACTTGTGCATCTCTCTCTCTCTTTCTCAGCAAAGCAAACTTGCTTTCTGGGCTATTTTATGCATAACTGAAGAGAGAGAGAAAGTATGTGTAATAAGCATAATAACACGAATGGAGCTCAGGCTTTCACAAATTGACAGCAGCATTATATTTCCTGTGGTTATTTTCTTGAGCAAATTTTAGCTAACTTAAGGACATAATAACCTGTTGCCACCATTGATTTACATTCTAAACTAGCCATCGCATACAGCCATAATTAATGTACACTCTTTACTATCCTTTATCCCAAATAGCAAAAATAATGATAATGATAATTATTTACGTTTAATGCTAAAGTTAGCGTTACCTTGTGTCGGGTCCGCTCCGTGGACTGGATGTGTGGGCTGGATGCCTTCTGTTCAGATGCTGAAGCATGGAAGAGGTACTGTTGTGGTACCCGAGTTCAGTTTTGCAATGGATACACTGTACACTGTTTTTTTTCCCTTTTCAGTGTGTAATGATCCCACATTTTTGACAATTTTTTTCTTTTTCTTGTTCCCATCTCTTCCGTTCGCTGCTAGCTGTTTTTTAATTCCGCCATTTTGACTTTCGCGCCGTCAAATTACGTTTCTGTCTACTTTACATCAGACGCCTCTGTGTCGTAAATCAACACAGCGTTGTCCCACTCAGGGCCGGTTCTAGCCCATTGGCTGCCCTAGGCCCCCCCCCCATGCACGTATATTTTATATAATATAATATTACATTTTCATTCGAAATATGGGTTGGGGCATGTTCATTTAATTCAATGAGGGTTTTATATCCCATGCTTTAAAAAAAAAAAAAAATCGTTAATCAATGTTGTTAAAACAAAGATGTGTGCTTAAGGGCGCCACTAGGGGGCGCCCCCCCGCCAATTTGGCGCCCTAGGCGGTCGCCTTGATGGCCTGTAGGAAAAACCGGCCCTGGCTCCCACTAATGATCATCCTAGAGAAACACAGAGCGCCGCCGTTATATAGAGCTAGTTATATGGAAACGAGGCCTCGATTCAGAGAATTTGCATCGAGGAATTTTAGTAATCGAGTTATTCGAGTTACTCGAGGAATCGTTTCAGCCCTAGTTCATATGTTTATGTATATTCAATGGGAATTTTAAAATAAATAGTAAAGCTTTGAGTGGAACTCTCAAAGTTTTGTGACACGTGGGGGGGTGCCTCTGACCAATTAGCACCGGCCCTGACTAGAACAGTGACATTACTTATATATACAACAATTCTAAGTCCCTCCTGCAGACATCCTGCTGAACACACACACACACAACAGTGGCGGAGTTATAGCCCCCCCTGGAGAGTTTTCTCCAGGGGGGGCTATAACTCCAAAATGTATATATATATTAAAAAAAAGAAGCATGCATACATGTACTAAGGTATAAAACGAGTGTATTTACATAAATGAAAACAACAAAAACAACAATAAAGATAGATAGATAGAAGTGCAAAGAGAAACAAGTGCGATATATAGAGTATGTACAGTATATGCAGTTAAGAGTGATTATGTAAAGATAAGGGCAGTATAAAGAGGTGGGAATAATTGGCATAGTATAAACAGATGTAGTATGAACAAATATACAGATGTGCTATATTACTATACAGATGGCCCATATACATATATAATAAATATATATCTATCTCTATATCTATCTCTCTATCTCTAAATATATCTCTATATCTATATATTTAAATATCATATATAACATGGACAATACACATACTTTATGACAGAAGGCTGTGACGTCAGCCCCGCCGCCAAATCCAGCTGCATTCAGCTCGGGGCGCAGGAGAGGTGCGCCCCAACATCGTCCGATCTCTTGTATTGAAGAGGAGCTACTGCGCATGTACAACTTTTAACGAGAGTCTATTCGCCTTATTCACCTCGAACGTTCCACCAAAGCCCGTCTACGGAAAGCCCCTTCACTCTCTATTCACTCCCATTGTACCGAATTTGGCTGCAGTTCACCTAGGGGGCGATCGCGGGCGAGTGCAGAATACATGGACCCCTATGGAGCTAGGCGGCTAGCTACATCATTCTCCTAGCATATCGTCTACAAAATCCAAAATACTACTGTGGTTTCCGAGAGGTCGACAGGGATTTTTCGTCAAAAGTGGAATAATCTGGGGGTCATAGCCTTTTGTTTTCTTACAGGTTGGGCAGTTGCGACCCAGGTTCTGCTAGCATCTGGCTAATGAAAGCCGATTGGTCAATGAAGAACTCACGACTGGTTACGACCGAAGAATACGCTTTGTGGTACCTGTCCACAGAACATCAACAACGATTTGTAAATTATGAGTATCAAATAATGTCACACCTTTTCAAAACATGTAGAGCCGAGTTCAAATCAGTCCCACGGAGCCAAATCAGCTGCGATCGTATGCAGCTGTTGCTGCGAGGGAAAGGAAAGGGAAGGAGAGACACAAGGTGCCGTAAAGCAATTTATCACGCATGACGTCATCTGATTTACAAAAACCTAATTTTAGTCAAAATCAAGCGAATATAAAATACTAGCTATGTGTCGTTTGTGAGGATTATCCATTCCATGTTTAAAAAACTATAGCAGTGATTTAAAAAAAAATTATATCCAAAGAAATGTAGGAATCTATGGGTGGGGCTCCATAGGACCACATTCATTCTGCACTGGCCCACCAGCGCCCCCCAGGTGCAGTACCATACCGGAACGGTTTTGAGAGTGAACGTTCTCGTCAATATTAAAAGTTCTCTGGTTCCACCGAGCCTGAGCGGTACACTTACCACTTCCGGGAGTTCTCACAACGCGATTTCAATGGCGCCTCACTGCTGTGTTCCCCAATGCACATCATCAAAAAGTTAAAAATCTAACCGAGGACAAACTTTTCACCGTTTCCCCATCGATCATGGACTACGTCGGCAATGGATAGTAAAAATCAGAAGGGATCCTGGTCGTAATTTTAAGGTAAGTTTTATTGAGTTTTAAGCAACATCAAGCAATAGCAACATGCACCTAGCGCTGTCTGGCTTTGCTAATTTCAAACAAGATAATACTGTATTTGAGTAGATATCAATGAGGCTTATGTGATATTACATCAACTAGAGATAACATGTTAATGAGATAAAATCAACATGTTATTTTCAGTCAGACAGGGAAAGGTACATCGTTGATAAAACTCATAATGAACATTTAGCAAGCTGGTTTAAACTGTGGCACTGCTCTGCGAACTGAGCAGTTTGCCCACTTAGCACTATGATACCTGTATGTTGTACGGTGACTCATTTTTCCACACCGAGGGAAAAGACCTAGCCCTCACAAATATGTGTGTTGGGCTCCTATTAACTGTCGATTAAATACATGTTAAGTTTTAAATAAAATCAAACATAGTACAGTCAACAACTCCATATCACAGCTAAGCTTACTACCCCTAGCTGCTACACGCTAGCAGAAACTGAGGTAAATTAGCGTCCATTCTTACCTTCAATGTCGTGGATAAAACCTTCGATCCAGTTACTGTATCCTTTAATTAACACCGCCCGGGGGATGTTGCAGTCGGTACTGGCCCACTGCTCCACATTTTGAATTGTTAATTCTGGCAAACAAGAAAGGTTGGTGGTCCACACTGGAGTTTCCATTGCTGGTGCTGCTGAATCTTCCATAGATCATATGCGTCGGAGTCAAACTTCCGGGTTTGTGTACCCCCAGAGAACTTTTAATATTGACGAGAACGTTCTCTCTCAAAACCGTTCCGGTATGGTACTGCACCTGGGGGGCGCTGGTGGGCCAGTGCAGAATGAATGTGGTCCTATGGAGCCCCACCCATAGATTCCTACATTTCTTTGGATATAATTTTTTTTTAAATCACTGCTATAGTTTTTTAAACATGGAATGGATAATCCTCACAAACGACACATAGCTAGTATTTTATATTCGCTTGATTTTGACTAAAATTAGGTTTTTGTAAATCGGATGACGTCATGCGTGATAAATTGCTTTACGGCACCTTGTGTCTGTTATGATAACGATTCTGAACCCAAGAGCAGACAAGAGACGGTGTTGAATTGATGCAAGGGGGTTTATTGAGTGAGGTGGAGGAGCAGGTAGAGGACGCGGAAACCGGGGGGAGGGTGAGGCAGGCGAGCTGGAGTGCGTGATCCGGATAACTGCAGGCAGAGGGAAACAGAGTTAGGTTGTGGTCAAAGGCAACAAGAGACGAGAGTTCGGTAGCGAGGTAACAAGGTAACAAGGTAAACTGGAGCCGGGTACGTATCATTACCACTGTAGAGCGAAGTACGATCTGGCACCGACAGCAGGGAATCCAAGGGTTTATGAAGGGGAGTTGATTGGAGATGACGACCAGGTGAGCATGATTGCAGATGACGGCCAGGTGTGAAGTGAGACCGACAGGGGGAGTGGCAAACCCAGGAGGAGGAAAAACACAGCAGACTGCTGTGACCACAACAGTACCCTCCCCTCAATGGACGCCTCCAGGCGGCCTAGGCCTCTCTGGGTGAGCCCGATGAAAATCCCGGATGAGGGAGGGGTCGAGGATGAGGCCCCGCGAAACCCAGCTCCTTTCCTCTGGCCCATAACCCTCCCAATCCACGAGGTACTGATACCCCCTGCCCCGACGACGAATGTCCAGCAACTGCCGGACGGTGTAATCTGGGTGGTTGTCAGTCAAACGGGGAGGTGGGGGGGGAACGTCCGGGGGGGAGAGGGGACTGGTGGAGACTGGCTTTAAACGAGAGACATGGAAGGTGGGGTGGACGTGCATGGCTGGAGGCAGCTTGAGTGTGACCGCTGAGGGATTGATGACGGAACTAATAGGGAAAGGGCCAACAAAACGAGGGGTTAACTTCTTGGAGCCAGTTCGTAAGGGGAGATCCCTAGAGGACAACCACACCTGTTGACCCACCCGATAGGCAGGAGCGGGAGCCCGGTGGCGATCAGCAATGCGCCGGTTCTGCTCTGCGGAGCGCAGCAGAGCGGTGCGTGCGTCCCTCCACGTCCTGCGACAACGGCGGAGATGGTGCTGGACCGAGGGGACGGAGATGTAATCCTCCTGAGCAGGAAACAAGGGTGGCTGGTATCCCAGGGAGCATTCGAACGGGGACATGCCGGTGGCAGCACAGGACATGGAATTGTGGGCATACTCGATCCAAGAGAGATGGTCACTCCAAGCCGAGGGGTTGCGCGCAGCCACACAACGCAGCGCGGTTCCGAGGTCCTGATTGGCTCTCTCAGCCTGCCCATTAGTCTGCGGCTGGTACCCTGATGACAGGCTGACAGAGGCCCCCAGCGCTCGGCAGAAGGCCTTCCACACTTGGGAAACGAACTGGGGACCACGGTCGGAGACGAGGTCAGCGGGAATCCCGTGGAGGCGAACGACATGCTGCACAAGCAGCTGGGCAGTCTCTGTGGCAGTGGGGAGCTTAGGAAGCGCAATGAAGTGAACCGCCTTCGAAAATCTGTCCACAACGGTGAGTATTACAGTGTGGCCCTTAGAGGGGGGAAGACCAGTCACAAAATCCAGGCCAATGTGGGACCAGGGCCGACCAGGAACAGGGAGAGGGCGTAACAGACCAGCAGGAGGTTGATGGGAGGACTTGGCCCGAGCACACACCGTGCAGGCAAGCACGAATGCCCGGGTGTCAGCGTCCATCGCTGGCCACCAAAAGTGCCTCTTCAGGAGGGACAGGGTGCGACCCACGCCAGGGTGACAGGCAAAGCGCGATGTGTGGCCCCACACCAGAACTTGAGAGCGAACCGAACTGGGGACAAAGAAACGGTTAGGAGGGCCGTTGCCCGGATCTGGTTCGGCGACTTGGGCCTTCCGGATGAGGGACTCTATCTCCCAGGTGACAGCAGCAACCTTGAGGCAGGAAGGAGAGAGGATAGTGTCAGGGGAGGCCGGTGTGTTCATAGTGTTAAACTGACGGGAGAGGGCGTCAGGTTTGACGTTACGGGATCCGGGACGGTAGGTGAGGGAGAAATTAAACCGCCCAAAAAACAGGGACCACCGGGCTTGGCGGGAATTCAAGCGCTTAGCTGTCTGGATGTATGACAAATTCTTGTGGTCGGTCCAAACCACGAACGGCTGTTCTGCCCCCTCAAGCCAGTGCCGCCATTCCTCCAATGCCAGTTTCACAGCCAGCAGCTCGCGGTTACCAACATCATAGTTACGTTCAGCAGGTACCAGCCGGCGAGAGAAAAAGGCGCAGGGGTGAATCTTCTCATCAGAAGCTGAGCGCTGGGACAGGACCGCCCCCACCCCCGTGTCAGACGCATCGACCTCCACGATGAACTGCCTGGAGGGGTCAGGTTGGATAAGAATGGGGGCAGACGAGAAAAGTCTTTTAAGACCAGAGAAGGCAGTCTCCGCCTCAGGCGTCCAGGCAAATGGGCGGGCAGGAGAGGTGAGACGGGTGAGAGGTGCTGCAACCCTACTGTAATCACGGATGAACCTCCGGTAGAAATTGGCAAATCCCAGGAACTGCTGCAGTTTCTTGCGGGAATCGGGAATGGGCCAGTCTGTCACTGCACTGACCTTCTCGGGACAGGTCCTCACTTGCCCGCTCTCAATGATGAACCCAAGGAAGGATACAGAGGTGACACTGAACTCACACTTCTCGGCCTTCACATATAATTTGTTCTCCAACAGCCGCTGAAGAACTTGCCTGACATGCTGGAAGTGTTCCTCCTGGTTGCGAGAGAAAATAAGGATGTCGTCTAAATAGACAAAAACTGAGCGGTTGAGAAAATCCCGGAGGACATCGTTTACCAGGTTCTGGAACACGGCAGGGGCGTTAGTGAGGCCGAAGGGCATGACCAGGTACTCAAAGTGGCCGAGGGGGGTGTTAAAAGCAGTCTTCCACTCATCGCCCTCCCGGATACGCACCAGGTGGTAGGCATTGCGTAGATCCAACTTGGAGAAGACTGTAGCACCCTGCAGCGGCTCAAATGCGGAACTGATGAGGGGCAAGGCATACTTGTTTTTGACTGTAATGTTATTGAGTCCCCTGAAATCAATACATGGACGAAGAGACTTGTCCTTCTTGGCAACAAAAAAAAATCCTGCACCAACAGGAGAAGAGGAGGGTCTCATGAGGCCAGCCGAAAGAGAATCCTTAATATACTTCTCCATGGCCTCCCTCTCAGGACGGGACAAGTTATACAGGCGACTACTGGGCAAAGGGGCGCCGGGGAGGAGATCAATGGCACAGTCATAGGGGCGATGGGGAGGCAGGGTGAGTGCACGACACTTACTAAACACCTCTCCCAGGTCATGATAGATGGGGGGGACCAAGGAGAGGTCGGGGGTTTCCTGGGGCAAGGGGACACCTCCCTCTGTTGGAAACAGGGCAGACTGTAAGCAGGTGGAGTGACAAAAAGTGCTCCAACTCACCACCTTGCCAGAAGACCAGTCAAATTGGGGATTGTGCCGCTTGAGCCAGGGGTGGCCCAGAACCAGGGGAATAAGGGGAGACCGGATGACGTGAAACTGAAGCATCTCGTGGTGATTACCAGAAACAATTAACTCCAGGGGCTTAGTACAGTGAGTAACAAGGGCCAGGTGGCGGCCATCTAAGGCATTAGCGTTTAATGGAGAGGGTAATTGTTCCAACTGAATGCCAACCTGAGACGCGAAGCCGGCGTCGATGAAGTTCTCATCCGCTCCCGAATCCACAAGGGCCGATACCGGAAAGGGATGACCGAGGGACAGCAGAGTGGCATCCAGCGGTGAGCGTGCATAGTGAGGAACGGGGACGGAGGGGGCGTGGCTCAGCAGGGCCCCGAGTCTCACTGCCGAGCCCTGTCTTTTGGTCGTGACGGACAGGTGGAGATGAGATGCCCGGGCAGCGCACAGTACAGACACACTCCGGTCTTGATCCGATGAAGCCGCTCCGCTTGGGTAAGACGAGTGCGCCCCAGCTGCATGGGCTCCTCTTCAGTGACTGCATGTGTCACGGGGGCAGAGAGAGCAGCTCTCGGGAAGTGAGGAGAATAGGAAGCAGCGAGTGCCGGGGGTACGGAACTGCCTGTCCTCTCCCTACGCCGCTCGCGTAGACGATTATCCAGCCGGATGGAAAGGGAGATCAGTTCATCGAGAGTGTTAGACTCCTCCCTAGTAGCCAGCTCATCCTTAATTGACTCGCTGAGAGCGGAAAGAAAAAGCCCACATAGTGACCTGTCGTTCCAGCCCGACCTGGCTGCATGGGTCCGGAACTCGACGGAGAACTCAGCTACACTGCGGGAGCTCTGACGAAGGGAAATAAGCCGCTTGGCGGCGTCCCCTCCCTCTACTGGATGATCAAAAACCTTCCTCATTTCGGCTACAAAAAGCTCAAAATTATCGTTGACTGGGGAATCACTGTCCCATAATGCTGAAGCCCACTCTAATGCGTTACCCTTAAGTGACCCCATAATGTAGGCGATCTTAGCCTTTTCAGTGGGATAGGTGAGGGGCTGCTGACTGAAAACTAGTGAACACTGGATCAAAAAGGCTCTGCACATACCCATGTCCCCAGCGTAGCGCTCAGGCGCAGGAATGAGAGGCTCACGAGCTCGTGGCAGGTGTGTCGGGAGAGTGGGGGCCGGCGGAGGTGAAGCTGACGGTGGAGGCGCTGTGGTAAGGGGGGCTAGTAAGTCCAATTGCGCACCCATCTGAGTGACTCGGGTAGCGAGATTCTTAACGGCTTCCATAGCTTCCCGGAGGGCTTGGCTGTGCTCAGCAACCTGAGTGCCTTGGGCGGCGAGAGCTCCGCGGATGCTGTCCATGTCTGCTGGGTCCATCTTGGCCAGATCGTTCTGTTATGATAACGATTCTGAACCCAAGAGCAGACAAGAGACGGTGTTGAATTGATGCAAGGGGGTTTATTGAGTGAGGTGGAGGAGCAGGTAGAGGACGCGGAAACCGGGGGGAGGGTGAGGCAGGCGAGCTGGAGTGCGTGATCCGGATAACTGCAGGCAGAGGGAAACAGAGTTAGGTTGTGGTCAAAGGCAACAAGAGACGAGAGTTCGGTAGCGAGGTAACAAGGTAACAAGGTAAACTGGAGCCGGGTACGTATCATTACCACTGTAGAGCGAAGTACGATCTGGCACCGACAGCAGGGAATCCAAGGGTTTATGAAGGGGAGTTGATTGGAGATGACGACCAGGTGAGCATGATTGCAGATGACGGCCAGGTGTGAAGTGAGACCGACAGGGGGAGTGGCAAACCCAGGAGGAGGAAAAACACAGCAGACTGCTGTGACCACAACAGTGTCTCTCCTTCCCTTTCCTTTCCCTCGCAGCAACAGCTGCATACGATCGCAGCTGATTTGGCTCCGTGGGACTGATTTGAACTCATCTCCTTTAGCATTTGACAAATTATTCGCAGACCTGTGTTTATGAAGTAATTGAGCAAAGTACAATCAGTGATGTCTCTAGTCACATTTGTCAACTTCCTTCAGGCATTGACAATTGCGCAGATTTTCCCTCCAAATTTTTTAAATACCGGCTTTCTTGCGAAGCCGAGCGCAGATAGGCTGCATATAGTACAGATATAACTGAATATAGAAGGAAAACATGTTACCTTTCATCATCCTTGGGGAAGCTGAAATAGGACAGTCCTTTTTGAGAATTTTTGCAATTAATTGCAGCACACTGACGCGGCATCTTTATCTTAATCAACTTTTTTTTACGGAATGTTTAATGTTTAATGTTCTAGAAAGCGGGATTTATCCTTAAGGTAGCAATATAGCAATATCGAACATACGCTCAAGGTAAGAAAACAAACACATGCTCGTAATCAGTTAACTTTCAAATTTATTTTTACAATACAATGTATGTGTGTGGTAGGATCAGTACATCCAAAGTTGACCATAATCAAATAAAAAAGTTCGATTGTAATGTCCTTTCAGAGTCCTCCTTAAGAGCTTTCTTCTTCTTCTCTTTTAACGGCGGTTGGCACCTTAAGAGCGTTGTTGATGTTCTGTGGACAGGTACCACAAAGCGTATTCTTCGGTCGTAACCAGTCGTGAGTTCTTCATTGACCAATCGGCTTTCATTAGCCAGATGCTAGCAGAACCTGGGTCGCAACTGCCCAACCTGTAAGAAAACAAAAGGCTATGACCCCCAGATTATTCCACTTTTGACGAAAAATCCCTGTCGACCTCTCGGAAACCACAGTAGTATTTTGGATTTTGTAGACGATATGCTAGGAGAATGATGTAGCTAGCCGCCTAGCTCCATAGGGGTCCATGTATTCTGCACTCGCCCGCGATCGCCCCCTAGGTGAACTGCAGCCAAATTCGGTACAATGGGGGTGAATAGAGAGTGAAGGGGCTTTCCGTAGACGGGCTTTGGTACCCCTCAGCCTCGTTCGAGTTTCAAAATGGCCGCCAGGTGAATAAGGCGAATGGGCAAAGATTCCTGCGCACAGGGCGGAAATACGTCACCAATCAGACAATGTCAACGAACAAAACAACTTTACTCATCATGAACTATGAAATATTTATCTTGCACATCTAAAAAAATATATACATATATTTTGAAATATTTTTATTTTATTATTTAATTTTTATTTAATTTTTTTATGTCTTATTCAAGGAAATGTGGTGAGAGGTGATTGGTGGGGCGGCGCCCCAGCGCCCTCTATTGGCCAGCCGCCACTGACACACACACACACACACACACAGCTGGGGAGGCAGTGCTCGAATTACGTGGGAGCCAGAGGGAGCCGAGCTCCCATAGAGTGATAACTGGCTCCCATGAAAGCAACAAAGTCAAATTTTTGAGGGGGTCTCTCATATCTGAAGGTGTCTGCCATATATTGCATTGTAATTTAATCGTAAACAACACTCATTATCCATCCCTTTGCGGTCTCCAACCATTAAAGACGTTACATTAAAATAGGCTAATACCGGACGTGCTTATACGCTCAAGAGCGCAGCATACTGCACTTCACCACCACACCACTAGGCTACGTGAGCAAACTGGATAAGATCGATTTGACAGCACTCGCAAGTCCGAAGAAGTCACATAAAAATGTGCTTTTGAGGTAAAGACCAACAACACATCTTAAATTTAAATGTAATTGCCAGTTATGCCGCCGAAAAAAAGGCCACCTGCACCGAATTCATATTCGGCCCTGACCAGTTTCGGTTTTACCACTAAAAAAACAAAAATAGTTGCAGATTTAGAATCAGAAAATGGCCTAGCAACAGCTAGTTCTAGCCAGGCGCCTAACTCTACTGAGCCAGAGGACGTTGTGGCTACAACCAGTCATCATGATGTTTTAGCTGGGACACTTACCAATGACGATGAGGACGTTGAGGAGGAATTGGACGGAGAAGAGGCTGCGGAGACGGGGTCGGGGTCCGGGACCGATATGGAACTGAAGCACCTGCGCCACCTGCCTCAGAACTGGGGGCTCACACAGTGGCGATCGTGGAAGGAGAGAAATCCATGGTTGTGTACAAGTGAGAGTGGCCTTGGGTGCGCTCCCTGCCAGGCAGCAAAAACTCTCTTGCTCCATGAAAAAAAGACTGGGGTGCACCTTTCGGATGCATGGGTTAATGGGACCGTCAGTAGCTCATTGCAAAAGCAATTACGTAAGAAGATTTACCTGCACCGGGACAGCCTTGCTCATAAAAGAGCAGTGGAGATAGCAGAATTAAAACAAAAAGATGTTCTGCCCACCAAAGTTGTAGAGCTGAGTTTGGCTGCCATCGACGTTACATCAAGCTCATTTAGGGCGGCGTACACTATAGCCAAAGAGAGATTGCCATACACCAAAATGACGCCGATCATGACAGTTAATGAGCTTAATGGTGCAACAGTGGGCCCTGCACACCGCTCCGATCACTCCTGTGCTGCTATTGTGAAACATATAGCAGATGAAATGAAAAGAAGACTTGTTTCCCATGTCTTCAAACTCGACTCACGTATCAGCATAACGTTGGATGAAAGCACTGTGCATGGACGCTCCTATATGATTATCTACATGAGGTGCGATGTAACAGGTAATGGAGACGTAGAGAACGTGTTTTTGGACATTGTTGAGTTGGAAAAAGGAGATGCAGGATCTCTTTACAATGCGTTAAAAGACAGTCTTCAAAATGTGGGGATAGAGGCAGAATTTCTTAAGAGGAACTTCATCAGCATAGCCACAGACGGAGCCGCTGTCCTTACCGGTAGGCATACAGGACTCATTGAAAGACTTAAACAAGACTTCCCTCGACTGCAGGATGTACATTGCCTGGCACACCGATTAGAACTAGCTGTTAATGATTCTTTGAAGGCTGTGGCTGGGTGCAACCATTTTGACATTTTTATTTCAAAGCTTCATAGTCTGTATCACCAATCCACCAAAAACGCACGGGAGCTTGAAAATGCTGCTAGGGAACTAAACATGCAGATTTTAAAAATAGGCAAAGTCTTCACAATCAGGTGGGTGGCAAGCAGTTTCCGGACAGTTAAAGCTGTGGTGAAAGATTTTCCTGTTTTGGCACAGCACTTTACAATGGCCAGCGAAGATGCCTCGCGCAACGGTGTGGAGAGGGCGAAGTATGGTGGCCTACTCAAGCATCTGACATCTACTGGCTTCCTCTCCGATTTGGCAGTGATGAAAGATGTGCTTCGTGAACTGCAGGGGCTCTCATTGAGACTACAGAGAAGGGACACGTCTCTGGTGGATGGCAGCAGACAAATCCATCAAACCATCGAGATACTGTCTGCTATGAAAGAAGATGCCGGTAAAACGGAATCCAAGATTCGCGCAGGCATAGCAAGTGGTCGGTTCAAAGGCGTTGTGCTTAGGGAAACGCAGCCTAAGATTAATAAACCCCAGTTTTATCAGTCCATCCTTGATAATCTCAGATCACGTCTTCCTGACAGTGAACTTATTGCCATGCTCAAGCCTCTAGATCAGCACTTTTGGCCTGCAGAGAGGTCAGACCTAATGCTATTTGGAGAGCGCGAAGTGGGGAGATTCGCAAAACTCCTCTGTGAATCTTCTACCGAGGCTATCGAGGAATTCCGAGATTGGAAGCTTCAAGGTTCTCAGGGGAATACTCTTAAGAAACTTATCGTCGCATGCCGCACTATACTCCCGACCTCAGCGGAGTGTGAGAGGGGTTTCTCGGCTTGCAATGACACAGATGATAAAACTAGGAACGGACTGCGTGCAGCGAGCCTCACTGCCCTGCTATTCATTGACTTGAATGGACCTCCTATTGAGAAATTCAACCCCGTGCCGTTTGTCCACTCATGGATTAAGAGTGGCCACCGGACATCAGCATCATGGATTCCTGGGCGCAGGCCCCAGCCAGCTGAGAGCAGGGCAGTTTGGTCTCTTTTGTCTCCGTAAAGCCCAACAAACATGATCAGAGCATCGAACTGAATTGTTACATGATGGGTGAGTTTTGTCTATATATGCGTTCATTGGGTTACATTATTTGACAAGTCCTGAGAATGTCATGTTTGCTGTTGAACTTGTGCTTTCTTCTATGTTGTTTGACAAAGCCATAGGCTACATAATGCATAACAGTTCACAGTCTAGCCTGTCCCTAAACTGAAATTCAAAAGAATATGTTTAATCTATTTCCGTAAAGCCCAACACGGTCAAACATGATCAGAGCATCGAACTGAATTGTTAGGCCTACATGATGCGAGTGTTTTGTCTATATATGCGTTCATTGGGTTACATGATTTGACAAGTGCTGAGAATGTCTGTTGAAGTTGCGCTTTCTTCTATGTTGTTTGACAAAGCCAATATAGGCTACATAATGCATAAGTTCACAGTCTAGCTAAACTGAAATTCAAAAGAATATGTTTAATATATGTATTTGTATGTATTGCGATATTGGAATGAAATATGGACAATCAATAATATGTTTAAATTAAATGGAACCGATTTCTGTAAAACAAACCCCAAAAAATCTGTCTGTTGTGTTGTGCGTGTGTTACGTGTGTAAGTTGTGTCTACCGTGCGCAAAAGCGCCATTCGCACCTATACGCGGCTATTTAATTGACATGTTAGGTTATGGGGGGGGGGCGGGGAGTCCAACTTGTTTTTATAAAATAGAGAGACCCCCTTGAAGACAAAAACATAATTCGAGCACTGTGGGGAGGGGATTCAGATCGTGAATGTATATGGGGGACGATAGACCAATTACCACCCTACGTCTCACTAACGTTACGTAAGTTCAACTGCGCATCTTGGTTGCAAAATACTTACTGCAACATGTCGTGTTGTGCTGTGGGATGCCAGAATCGTAAATCTGTTAACAGCTTTCTTAAGTTTTACCGAATACCATCAAAGCACACTCCTTTTAATGCTAACCACAGACATCTTTGGTTACAAGCAGCTCGCACTTCATATCAGGTAAGGTAAGGTTATGCTAATGCTAAAATTAGTCATCAATTGGGTTAGCTAACAACAATTATTCTTATTCTACAATAGGATGGAGGATAATGTGATTTTTGCATGTGTATTTGAGTCGAAAGAGCTTTAGCACTTTGGCTGAATTTTGTTAGGCTGTCTTGCTAATAGCCTAATAAGTAAATGATTTATACCTGCTCTTATCTACATTCAACTTGTGTCTATCTTTGATGTTGCTCTTTCTATCCTTTGCTATGGCTGGTAGCAGTTGGGTGTCTGTCCTCTTAGGCTTTTTGAAGCTGATCTCAGTCAGTCTGGCTGGTTTCACCTCTCTCTTGGATGGGTTGATCCACATATTTGTCCCTGATGTACAACACCTCTCTGTCCTGCCCATCCTGACCCACAGCTCAACTTTAAACATTAGTGAAGCTGCATGGCTGGAGCATGACCCTAACCTGCATAAGGTAGTATAGAGGTGCTTCAAGTAAGATTTGTCAATAACAACAGCTGTAGGATTTCGGCCAAAAAAGCGGTGCTGTTTTGTTTTATTAAATTACTGACAAAGACTGGATTGGATAAACAATAATAGAAATGTAAGACCATTTAGTAAAAGTACTGGTCACATACCCTGCCATACAAGTGTAGTTCACAGTCAGAATACAGTTATTTTCCTAATTGACGATAACCCAGGACTTGAACAACTCTGTCTTCTTGCCTTGCCTTTGGCTCTGCAGAACCTCCGTCTTCAGCACCACGAAGTTTTGGACATGGTAGTCGTGACATTGTATATATTGGACATGACCACAAAGAACAAAGTCGTACGCATCAAGAGACTTGTACGCTTTTAACTTCTCTCGGGTATAAACGCTTGGAGTGTCAATCAGGTAATTAAATATTTCCAGCCACTGAATTCGTGGCCACTTATTTTCGTCCTTTAACCACTGGCAGGTCGCTACAGCATACGGATCTGTAAGACGTATCCCACTCAGTAATGTCAACTTCGTGTCCTAACAGAGCTTATCGCTGGATGACAAGCTGTTGTAATACGCGGAAAACATTTACAAAATCTCAAATAATGCTATGTTAGGCATAGGGATGCAAATTATCGATTAATTCATTAATCATTAGTTGATTGACCTTATCGATCGATTAACGATTAACTGATATAAACGGCTTTTTTCCTGAGAATGTAAATTTCTCAGTGTATCAATAGTGTCTTTAACATTAAAAGCTAAATATTGCTTATTTACTGAATAAAAATGCATGCTATATTGCACAATTGATGTTTTATTGTACCAGTTAGGATAATGTGCAGATAATGGCATTTATGTAGTTTAACAAAATACATTAAGCACAGAAAATTAAAATACATAACAAAATAATTGTGCACTGGCTCACCTGTCGCATGTGAAACATTAAGCAAAATAAAATTAATTTTAAATAGAAATCTAAACAATATGGGTAGGCCTAGCCTACACAATATTAAGCCTACACATTATAATCTGGTTAACTACATATGTAAAACTTGAAACATTAGCAGCATTTATAATCCCCTTTGGTCTGAGAAAGGTAACAGTAAGATAACTAGCCCTGGAAACTTCAAATATATTCTGAACACAACTTAAATCATCCCTGAGGAAGGTGACAGTAACATTAGAGGGCGACCCTTAGAACAGTCAAATGAAGATATAGGCTACCTCTCCTGAAACAAAAACATTCCTGTCTCAATGTGTTTTGAATAGGCTCCTGACCTAGACCCCTCTATTTTTGTTCAAGAAAATAAGCATATTAACGTGGTCAGGAGTAAGTTGTGTGCGCAGCCTGTTTACAGTCAGGCCAGCTGCTGAGAATACACGTTCTGATGGGACAGACGTGCCCGGTATGCACAGATATCGTCGTGCCACATTTGCCAGCCTCGGAAATCTTCCTTCATTGACTTTCCACCATTCTGTGGGACTGGAATCAAGGAGTGGTGAGGCATCCTTCAGAAACATGTCCACTTCCTCTTTAATGTCATCGTTGCTGCTGGTGGTATAGTTTTCACCCAGTAGAAGAGTCATAGCAGAAGTGTGTCTCTGAAGTGTAGCTCCCTGGACTGGCACATCATCTCCAGTGGTGGCTTCATTTGTTGATGTGGAGTCCACATGTTCTTCCATAGCCAGTTCAAGCAGTTTGGTATTAGCTGAGATCCTGCTTGCTGGGCTTAGAAATCCCAGGTGCTTATGCCGTGGGTCCAGCATCGTTGCTATCATTGGTGTTGTTGATGTGAGGTCTTCAGACTCAACCTGTTAAAATTAAATAAAGGAGAAAGCTAGCATTAGAGTTTTATTTAATAAGGTTTGACATGACAAGGGTACAACTGCATAAAAACGCAGTTTACACTGTGACAATGTGTTGGTGATAAGTGATTCACCCCATAATCTGTTATATAGCTCAAATGTGATCGAAGAGTTTAATTAATTAATGGCCATAGCTTACCTTCATCCGTTCCCCCAACGAAGTGCGCACTTTAGATTTGAATTCCGCCACTCTGTTGCTGTCTCCATTTGCCATCTTGAGATGCGTGTTAATCAGACTAAATGTGATGGGGTACGTGTTGGATATGGATACCTCCGCCTCTGCTGACATTACAGTAGTAGCACATTGGAGAGCCTCTAGTGCTGGCGCTATGTCCTCCATAAGCTGCCAGAAGTCGTCTCTCAACTCCAGCGTCCTCGCATCTGAAAGCTTGGTCTCTGAGCGGTCTGATAGCACAGCACACACGGCCCATCGCTGTTCTACGAGTCTGCCAAACATCGCATGTACAGAGTTCCACCTGGTCTTACAGGACTGAATGAGCCGATGAGCTGGTAGCTGCATTTGTCTTTGTTTTGCTTCTAGCGCTTTCGTTGCTGGTGTGCTGTGATTGAAGTGCTTGACCAGCCTGCCAGCAGCTCCAATTACTCGGTTGACACCAGCAGCAGCGAATCCGTCATTGACGGCCAGATTTAAAGTATGAGCAAAGCAACACACTGACTTCCAACTGACTCGTGCGGGGTTGTTTGCTGAAACAATGTTCCGAGCGTTGTCGTGCACACAGGCTACTACACGGCCGGTGAGTCCCCATGACTCCACAGCCTGGTTCAGTTTGGCAGCTAAATTATCAGCTGTATGTCTCTCGGATAAGCTCTCCGTAAGAAGGACTGCCGACTTTACCTGCCAGTCGTTTTCAATATAGTGGCAAGTAATCGTGATGTAGCTTTCTGTAGTCAGTGCTGTCCAACAATCCGTCGTCAGAGCCACATTAGCCGCGGACAAACATGTTTTTAGCCTAGCCTTCTTAATTTCGTAGCGTGCCTCCAAGTTGGAAGTCACAGTCGCTCGCGAAGGGATGTTATATCCTGGCTCCATGAATTGTATCAGCTCCCGAAATCCCTCGGTGGTGCTAATTGGCATTATATCTCTTTCAATCATCCCGCAAATTCTCTGAGTAATGCCGTCTGCTTTTCTTTGGTCGCATACTCGCCTTCCCAGCACAGCAGCAATTGTAGGTTGTGAAGGCGACGGAATGGCTAACGTTACATGCAAGTTGTTCAGGTGGTATCTTAACGAACTTGTAGAGCTGTTGTATTTAAATGTAGCACCGCAAAGTTTGCATTGTGCGTCTTTTTCATCGTTAATTAATCTAAAATGCTCCCACACTCCACTCCGTTTTGACCGCCTCATCATTGTTTGTTTTAGTTTTTTTGCCGCCTCAAGTTTGTGTCTAGCTCTAGCGGCTCGCGAGAATCTCGGGTCACGTTCAAGAACGTCCTGTGGGAAACGGTCATAGATTACAATGTTCAATTAGTCACAATTAATTTAATTTAATCGAGTAAATTCTTTTCGACAATTAATCGATAGTCGATTAACCGTTAACATCCCTACCGCAGAGCTATCAGATTAATTTGCTATCTCTCTTCCGGGTTTTCCGCAACCAAGCTGGGCGTGAATCCCCGTTGTAACAAACAAATAATTGGTCTATAGGTTGGGACGAGTCACGTGGGCGGGACGTT
Source organism: Eleginops maclovinus (assembly GCF_036324505.1). Lineage (NCBI taxonomy): Eukaryota > Metazoa > Chordata > Actinopteri > Perciformes > Eleginopidae > Eleginops > Eleginops maclovinus. The sequence continues at coordinate 27,457,078 of NC_086353.1, read as the reverse complement.
GCCAGGAGTTCAATGTAAAGCCAGCCAACATTTCAGTTATGATGTCATATCGGCAGCAAATCTGGGTCAGCTCGTTTGTGCCCCCGTTTTTAGAGATGTGGGTAAGGAGGAAAAGAGAGAGGGTTGTATTTTCTGACACTTTGTGAGTCTCCTTACACACCGGGGACACATATTTATGTATAACAGAAATCAAAAAGTACATTTTGCATAATAGGGGACCTTTATAACAAATCTGTCAATAAAATTCAACCTTTCATGTAAACAAAAATGGACGTGCCGATTCCAATTTAAAAACAACATTTGATAAAAAGGTGCTGTCCTTTCCCTGCAGGGCATCAGTCGGAGCGTTCTTAAAGGGACCATATGACCATTTCCAAAACAGTTTGTGAGATTTCTGATCTGACCCCTCAATGGCTTTATTTGAAATGGGACATAGCCCCCTAACCTCTACCCCTACTTTACATCCTGGCCCGATACAAATTCACAAAACTTTAAAGTTGAAACCTCAATTTGAAGATGGTTGTGGATAAGAACGGAAACCTGGGGGGTGGGTTAGGGTTAGGGAAAGGATGGGGCTATTATTCCCCCACTTTACTGTATACCCATAGTCAGATTAAGGATGGTGTAATCCCAATCACTTGGTGGTGTCTTATCCTGAGGTTTGTGTTGTACCTACTGTGTTATTGTAAATAACCACAGGACATTATTATACAGTATGCTCTTATTATTTTGCCTTGTAGTTATTTTACAAGCAACATGTTTTCAACATAGATCACTGGAAGGTGAACCTCCCCCCCAGCCTCAAATCCCTTCAGACTGAAACGATTTTTCCCTCTGGAGTTTCCCTGTATTTACAGTAATTTAGTTCTTTGTCATTCCTTCAAATCGGATCAGTATTCCAGTCCATGCGGATAAAAAACATCCCCAAAACATGATGCTGCCCCCAGGCTTCACTAGGGAGGGTGTTCTCAGTAGGGGGTGAGGTGTTGAGCTTCTGCTAGACATGCAGTAGCATTTTCCTGATGGCCAAAAAGTGACCTTTTAGTCTCATCTGACCAGAGACATTTTCTTCCAATGCCTGTTGGGCAAATCCAGATGAGTTATCTATTTTCAGTGGAGAATACCGGAGCTTCAGGGTGAGCTTTGGTCTCTTCCGCTGCTTCTCTGGAAGATTTGTTGTGGAATATTCTTCTACTTGATGATGTCACTTCATAAAGATTGCATAACAAACACAGAGCTGGTGTGTGTATCTATGTTCTTTGAGCATCTGTAGAGCCGTCTTTAGCCCAGAAGATTCTCTGTCGCCCCAGACCATTCACCTTCAATAATCTCATATGACCGACCGCACTGAACCATGTGAGGGGGCAGCCCCTAAAGTCCAACAAGCGCCCCTGGTAATCCCCAGCGGGATTTATTTACAGTATATTGTAAAACCTGCACAACATGTTGCACATTTCTGCTGCACACCACCTCTTTTTAAATCAGCACAACTCTCCACTGTGAATCGAGGAAATAAATGTCTTCCAATTATCTTTTTTGTTTGATTTCATCTAGGTTGTTTTTTTTTAATCTTGTAATTTAGGCTTTTTAAATGTGATGTTTGATGTTCACTGTAGAGGACGCCAAGACCATTTTAGTATTAAAAGACAGCCAATATTAACACATAAGCTATGTAACATATTATGCTTATAAAGTGATATAAACAAGGAATACATTCAGCTTTATTTGAAGTAATTGATCTGAACATTGCTGTACAATTGGCTATATATAATTTGGTTTTTGGTAAATGCTTCAACTTCAAAGACCCAGTCGACTCTCAAGCTTGCCTGAGAAGCATCTCAGCCGGAGAAGGTATTTTTTCACAAGGGCTTAATTTCATATGGCACGTCAACTCCTACGACAAACTCAAGCCCTATCGATAGACGAATGTTCCTATAGGATTAGTGATCCTACGGGATGAGAAAGGAAGGGGTGGAATACTGGATAGCTGGATACTGGATATTTTTTGGACAAAGCAATTATCCAGTTGTGCTTCAGCAAGTATTCAGGAAAATCAATATGACGTTGATCTGGAAATTATTAGCTGCAGTTAAACTGAGACCAGGGCCATAACCTACCCCGCCCAAAATAATGAATGTTTTCGTTGTGTTTTTATGTGGAATTTTGATCTGGATTGCAATGTAAATTGTTATCAGAGAAAGCAGGAAATAGTAAAATTAGGGTACAGACTTAAAAACCACAGGACTTAGTCATAGTTGTTTGCATCAATCCACATCATTTTACGCACTGATATCAATGATCTGCCAAATACACCTACTCAGTGGCGTTTCTATAGGGTGGAGGCACAAACAACTTAGATTATGTTATATAGGCTTCTGGTGTAGAGCTGGGACGACTAGTCGACATAGTCGACTTATTCGACGTCATAAATTCGTCGACATGAATAATTTGCGTCGATGCGTCGTTTTTTTTTTTTTTTTTTGGTTGAAGTCCCGTTCCAAACAACCCACTAGATGAACTCTCACTCCAGTCCAGCGGTGGCAGTAAATATGCACCAGAGTCGCCAATCGGTGTTAGACGCCTTAGTTTAAAACGGAAGAAGAAGAATTCATAATGATGGCAGCGGCAAGCAGTAGTGGGAGCACTGAACATGGCACTGAAGAGCACATAGCGAAAAAAACACGCACACGGACTTCTAAAGTCTGGGAATTTTTCACCCTCAACGCGACTAATAATGTGGTTATTTGCAGACTATGCAAATTTCAGTCGGCTTACCACAGCAGTACATCAGCGATGCACGAACATCTGAAGAGAAAACACCCTGGAGCTCTGTGTCAGGATGGCAGTAAAACACCGTAAGTTCTGTTGATTTCATTTATGTTAATTTATCAAGCAGTAGCAGTAGTTGCAGTAGGCTAAATGTTGCACACTTGGACACAAGGAATCTTCCAGGCGTGCATTTAGGTTTTAAATCCTTCCTTTACTCGTCAATTATTCTGCAAATACAGAACAGCATACATCAGCACACATTAGCATAACGTGGTTTTAAACACCAACACTTGCACATTAGCCTAACGTGGCTGCCTTCAGCTTACGATGTAGGTCTATTGAATTGACGTCTTTAAACATTCAAGTTTGCTCGCGTGAAACATAAAATGTCCGCTTACACTAGACGCTAGAAACATTAACGCTTACTAGTGTCATATTGCATAAACAAACACATAAATTGCATAAATATGGTCCCGTGTTTGCCTAGTTTAAAGATGTTAGCGCTACCAGTCCCGACATGTTTCTGTTATCTGTTGGCTAACACCGGACGGTGGATTTTATACTCTGCCATTATGTAGTTCTAGTCTACCTGTTGACTGTCGAAATTCCACGATCTAGTAGCAACCAGTTCCAAGTAGTAAACACGCATTACAAGTTGACAATTTAAATAACATGAATCATTTTTGAAGTTGAGCCTCTGAGATGGCTGTAGTATATCCTACTGTTAGCAAAATGTATCATAATTAATAACAGCAATGATGTGGACGATGCTATATTTTTGATTTGCTGCTGTGAATATTCATGTGCTTTATGTTTTTTGCCTTTACAGGAGTAAGCAAAGCAGTATGGGTGACTTTTTCCATAAAAAGAACCAGGCACCTTGCACACCCCAGGAGGCTAGTGTGTTCACCAACAGCATCGTCTCCATGATTGTGAAGGACATGAGGCCCCTTGCGATTGTGGAAGGTGAAGGCTTCCGTGAAATGGTAAACACTTTCCACTCAGGATACACCCTTCCATCCAGGCGCCACTTTACTGACCTAATGGAAAAGAAGTATGTGGCTACCATGGACAAAGTGAAAAGTGAAGTTAAAAAAAGCCTGTCCAAACTGTCCCTAACAACCGATGCTTGGACCAGTCTGGCCACTGAGGCATATTTAGGTGTCACCTGTCATTTTATAAATGAGAATTGGGAGCTGACCTCGTTTAGCTTAACTACAATGCCGCTTGAGGAGCGCCACACTGCTGAAAATATTGCCTCTTGGGTTGAGATGGTGGCAGATAAATTTGATTTCTCCCTTCGAGATAATGTACTGGCGATTGTACATGATAACGCAGCAAATGTTGTTGCAGCTCTTCGCATCCTAGAGGAGAAACATGGGGTAGCATCACATCGTTGTGCCGGCCATACACTTCAGTTGGTGGTGAATCATGCCTTGAAGAACAACCCCATGATCGACAGGACACTCGGGGCTGCACGGTGTCTTGTGAAGCATTTCAAGAAAAGTGAGCCTGCTAGCAGCAAGCTGAAACAGAAACAAAAACAGTGGGGTACAGCTGAGCATACCCTGCTCCAGGATGTCTCTGTAAGATGGAACAGCTCATACTACATGGTGAGTCGCCTTTTGGAACAACGGTGGCCGGTGGTCGCAACACTTTCGGACCCAGACGTTACACAGCGTGGGAAGCAGTACCTGGATTTGAGGAATGATCAGTGGATCTTGCTAGAGGAACTGGAGCAGGTCCTCAAGCCTTTCGAACAGGCCACTGTTTTTCTCAGTGGAGAGTCCTATGTCACAATATCTGTTTTACCTCCACTGCTGAAGGGTCTCCATAAGTCTACAAAGAAAACCACATACGAGTCTGCTGCTGTGAATTCTTTTCAGATTGCTGCAGACCAAGAGATGCAGGCAAGGTGGGTGTCTGAGTCTGCTTTTACAGAGAATGGAAAAAATGTGGCCATCATTGCTGCTGCCCTTGACCCCCGCTTTCGTAGGTTGAAGTTCCTGTCACCCGAGGATGCTTTGAAGGTACAAGTACAAATTCAGGCTCTGATAATTGATATCAAAAGAGCCAAGCAACAACTGCAAACGATTGAGCAGGAGCACTCGGCCAGTCCCCAGCGAAAGAACACCTCTATGCTGGACATTCTGCTTGGCTCGGACTCTGAGGGGGAGGGCACCGAGGATATTGGCCAGGAGGACAGTGCTGAGGGTGAATCTGTGAGAAATGAGGTTCTTTTGTATTTTGGGGAGAGTTGCATTCCAAGGGATACAAGCCCACTTCAATGGTGGAAGGAAAATGCAGGAAGGTTCCCCAACCTGGCAGTTCTAGCCAAATCCTACTTGTCTGTGCCTGCAACCTCCACAACCATCAGAACGTCTTTTTTCAGATGCTGGAAATATTGTAACCAAGAAAAGGGCAAGTCTGACGCCGGATCATGTTGACATGTTAACATTCCTCCACTCCAACCGTCAAACTATATCTTGAATTCAACACACACACACACACACACACACACACACACACACACACACACACACACACACACACACACACACACACAAAGAGAGAGAGAGGAAGAAGATATTCCTCCTGGGTGACATTCATTTATTTGTTAAATGCTGCATCTGGCACCGACACTTTTCAGTTTGCAAAATATAAGTGCTATGTTTGCGCAAAGACAGAGGGAGGAAGGAGTAGTAGAGTTTTTTATTTTTATTTTTTGGAATATTCCTCCTGGGTGACTTATTATTTATTTTGTTAATTTGTGAGATGCTACATTTGGCATCAAATGCGTTATTTTGCAGTTTGCACTTTGCACAATATAAGTGCCATGTTTGGAATAAAGTGGCATGTTTAATAAAAAATAATATATTAACAACACATGTCTTCATATCCATATTGTGTGAAAAGTTGTAATGTGAAATAATCGGTAACTGAAAAAATAATCGGTAGATTAATCGTAAAATTAGTCGTTAGATTAGTCGTTAGATTAGTCGACTAATCGAAAAAATAATCTCTAGATTAATCGTTTGAAAAATAATCGTTTGGGACAGCTCTATTCTGGTGCTTCTTTAACACGTCAACAAATAGCTGTAGGTTATCCATGATTCCGAGGCAACAGCTAGCTAGCTGAGAGAGAGAGAGAGAGAGCACTTTTATTCACAAATAAATTGAACAAACCACATTAGAACAAACGTCAAATCAAAACAACTTCACTTCAGGAATTCACCACATATTTTGAAACTCCCCCGCATTAACTGAAATCAGTTTTGACCCTCGCTCTCACCATGCATTTAAAGATCAGCATAGCATCACAAGCCATCGAGTTCCCAACTTTATTTCTCCTGCTGAAGTAGATGGCCATCTTTGCCTGGCCCAACAAAAAATTCAGGAGCTGACATTTAACCTTTTGTCTCTGGGTGTACCTGTAACCAAGGATAAACACTTTGGGGGAAAAAACCTCACCAAACAAAACAAACATCTGGGTCAGTAACTGAAAAAGACAAAGGAGTCGATCACATTCTGAGAAACTGTGGAAGATGGTTTCCCTTTGGTCACAGAACGGACCGGTATCAGAAACAGGTGGGTTGATCACTGAAACAAAGGCATTTACAGTAACCGCGCGGTGGATAATCCTCCACTGTTGATCACCCAGCCTCTTTGTCAGCGGGGGCTTGTAAAGCGCTCTCTACTCAGGCCTCTGAGTCTCAGTCAGGGCCAGACGGGCCCTCTCCACCTCTATGCCGAAAAAATTTCGTCATAGTTCTAGTCAACGACCTTTTTTCCTCTGACGGAAACGAGACGATAACTAAATAAAAAATATACTCAAAGACTAAAACTATGACGAAAGTTATTGACATTTTCGTCAACAAATTAAAACGAGACCAACATATTTGCCAAAGACGATATCCAATCAGAACTACTTTAGTTTGTTGAAGCAGGACGACTTGGAATTTCCAATTGCCGAAGACATCCGATCAGATCAAACTCCCGAGAGCGGTAAGACTCTCAGGTGGACTGCTACTCCATCAACGGTCATCACATGAAACCAACACGACAATTATGTCAGTGCCGCCAGGGAGAAAGCGAAGAGGAGACATATGGACGCATTTCCAATATAATACGACAGAAAACATGACACTTTGCAAACCATGTGGAGCATGTATAACCGGTAAAAGCACAACAAACTTGAAGCCACACTTGCAAGCGAGTCATCCTGAAATCCATGCGAAGGTAAGCTTGCTAAAGTATACATCATGTGAATGTGGCTTCGCTGTGAAATGTGCAGGATTTAGCAGTACAGTGAGCGGTCAAAACCTTTGAAAGTATGAGGGTGTTAACATTTCAATAGCTTTCCCTGTTGTGATTTTTCCCCCCCTCTTATCCATGTCATAGTTACAGAAGACCTCGGATGACAACAGTGATCAACTTAGCGCAAAACAGCTGAAAGCAACCCAGCCGAACATTTCCACAGCATTTGTAAGTTCTTTAAAATACAAAAGTGACTCTAAAGAACAACAGATAAAGGAGGAGGCTATAGCAAAATGGATTGGGCGCACAGGACTACCAGATACTACAGTCGAAGATGAGGACTTTGTTTTGATGATGGAGGTAGCAGACAGAAAGCTGACTGTCCCAAAGAAAACTAAAATTAGCAGTCTGATTGACAGGTATTATGAAGGTGAAATACAAAAATTCAGGAAGACATTGGCTGCTGCCCGGAAGGTATCTATTGGCATTGACTTGTGGGGAAAAAAAGGACTTACTGCTTCTTTCCTGGGTATAAGTGCCTGTTACTTTTGTGTTCAACAAGATAAACCACAGCACATATTGTTGACCCTTGAACAAGTAGCCCACCGACAAACGGCACAGTCAATCAAAGCTTGTGTGGATACATGCATGCAAAACTGGGGAATAACAAAGGAAAAGATAATCACAGTGATAACTGACAATGGGAGTAATATGGTGGCAGCATTCAAAACGTCCACACCAGAACAAGAGGCACCATCTCTGAGGATTCAGAGGAGGGTGGGGGTGGGCATGATTGAAAGTGACTCTGAGCCTGAAACTGATGACCTGAGGTAAACCATTTTTAACTGCTTTTACATGACACTCAATAATTGCATAAAAATGAGACTGAAAGGACAATTGATAACGAGGTCATACGTTCGTTTGGGAGCAAAAACGCGCTCATCCTATGCATTCTAAAGTATTTATTTTTAAGTAGATTCTTCCAAAATGCTAAAAGTACTAGTGATCCGGGCATGTCTCCTGGTAACAAAGAAATCGCTAATTTTAAACCATTTGCGAGGCTCTAAGTAGCCCGACACTTATTTGGTAGTATAATCAGGGTCCTAACCAGACTGTATAAATAATGGATGTAGTATCTGTGACGTCACCCATAGGTTTGTGAAGAGCCGTAATGAATCTCACACTTACAAAGCTGTCAATGCCTCGTTTTTTATGTTAGGACCAAGGGGCAACCTCCGGGGTTGAGCCCTGGCTCCAAAACAGAGCAATTTACATAGACCCCCCCCCCCATGTTAAAATGCCAATTTTTACAGCATAAATAAACATGTTTACAGCGTGGTACAAAAATAGCTTTTGGTCTTGTGGTGTATTAAATCTGTTCAGTTAGTTACTCTCTGAGGTCATAGAGAGTGCAGGGAAGATCTCGTTCAGGGGCCATATGTTGGGGGGCCCCTATGAACGGACACATGTCACTTAGTGAGGCATACATTGTCATTGATTACCTCCTGTGAGCACCAGTGTTGTAGTACTCGAGTCCGCTAAATTCGTGAGCTAAATTTAGAGACTCGTGACTTGACTTGGTTTTGAGCACTAATGACTTGAACTCGGACTTGGACTCGTGCATTTAGACTCGCGATGACTCGAAAGGACTCAACTTTGTCATTAAAACCCTGAGGTCGACGAACTCGCCGGCTCGTTTTCGCAATGTTTTCGATATGTTTCTATTAATATTTATTATGCCATAATACGGCGTTGAAATGTTGCCGGAATCAGTAGACTCTCTTCTTTCAGATGCATTCTCCCGCAAGATCCTACGTGATTCACAGCCGGAGCTAGGAGGCGAATAATAGAGCTTGACGCATACATCTTTGTGAATGATGTGTGTGTCAAGCTCTCTTATTCGCCCTTTCAATGCATAGCCTATAAAGGTTCATCGCGCGCGCCGTTAGGACACGCCTATGAGCTGCGGGACCACAGTTATGTTTTTTTTAAAGTTAAATAACACAGGGTTTCCCACATGGCCCTGTCTTGATTCGCACACTTCTGCCCTTCGGATACTGACTTTGGGGGCTTAGGGCGTTCACACTGGCAAAATCGGCAGAGTTCAGCGCACTAAAAGTACCCGGATGGTGCCCCTCAGATGGAAAAAAATTGAGTGTGAAACGATGGACACTTCGCGCACCTCACGGGCGCCATCTTGGCTACGTAGCGGAAGAGGAGGAGCCTCCCCTCAAAATGTCAAATTTGCATACCAGCTCGCGTTCAGCAAGTAAACGCAGTATCCTCCCACGATTGCGGAGACGGTGAAGTTTCCACATGGGGTGGAGAAAGGGGTAGACCAAGGAGAGAAAAATCACCAAAACCACACTCATTTTTAATTTTTGCTCATGTAGGTTTGTTTACAAATGTAGTTTATTTTTGCTAATGTTTCGCGGGTTTAGAGTCGCAAGCAGATTTGCGTTCGTCACTTCCGCCAGGTGCTTAACGTTAAGTGCTGTCCCAAATCGAACACTTATCAGCGAAGGTGCGCACCACAGATGTCAGTGCTCTGCAATGCAGGACCCTGAACCTCAGTGCACTGTCTGAAGTGTCCGGTTCGAGACATAGCTATAGACTTTACCTGGGTGGGCCCAGGTATATTAACGGCCGCCCAAGTGTATTTCACGACCCATTTAGTTTTTTTTTTTCCGTCCGCCAGGACGACGCTGTTCGCGATCGATTAACTAGTGGACAATGATCTCCTTGCTCTACGCCTCCTTTACCTGTTCGCTCTGTTATCGTGCCCCCCCGGACTTGATAAATAGGGACTCGACTCGGACTTGACTTGGATGAGTAGTGGACTCGAATTGGATTTTTTTTTAATGACTTGGACTTGACTCGGACTTGAACACTGGAGACTTGAACCTGGACTTGGACTCAAGGCGTAGTGACTTCACTACAACACTGGTGAGCACACACACTTTGGACACGCACACATAAATTCTCCTATAAATGGCATGCACAAAGACAGTTCAGGGGGACTTCCACAATTGGCTCTGGGAACCTCGTATTGCCCGTGTTGGTGTCTGATACTATGCTGTTGTAATACACCTTATTATATACAAGCTGGTGTCTCCGGAGACTTCTTCATCATCTTCACAAACATCGCTACAAAATATACCTCAGTCTCTATAGCTAATTTCCCTATTCATGACAACTGTGAGGAGGGTGAATTTCTATACAACTCTCCCGTTTTAATTATATTAAGGCTTAAAGTTATGCATAATTAAGGGCGTGGTCACTTTGATTGACAGGTTAGCGCTGTCAGTGGGCGCTAGCCGCTAGTTGTCTGCTCTGCACTTGACCTGTCGGACATGTTGGTGGTGTTGGTGCCTTTTGAATGCAAATATCAGACATAATGTGGCTTGCTGTGCGATTAATTGTACTAACAAACCGTCCAAGAAGTCTGGTCTCCAGCTTTTTTCGGTAAGTGAAATGTTATTATGATTTTATTTATATTTCAGCACCGTCAGCACTAATTATCAGTGTGTCTGCTCCATAGAATGTATAAAGTATCCTCTGCTCACTTGTTAGATTAGCTCGTTAGCTAGCTAATTAGCCGTGGGTTAGCCTTCGAGAAAGACGCCCACGATGCTAAACGGGAGCGTATGATAGCCACCTTGCCGCTGGAGAAAATACTACCGCATGAGAGTAGCATAAGGTAGCATGTAGCCTAGCTTGGAAGCCTTCGCTAGCTTGGTAGCTTCGAGCTAGATGGGCGTGTTTCAGTAGCCACGCCCGTTTCAGCTCCAACCCTATGTCCATATTTGGATTAGCCGGGAGTGGGCGGGAGGTAGACTTCATTATGACTCTTCACAAACCTATGGGTGACGTCACGGATACTATGACCATTATTTATACAGTCTATGGTTAGGACCCTCATTATACTACCAAAGACGTGTCGGGTTACTTAAAGCCTTGTAAATGGTTTAAAATTAGCGATTTCTTTGTTACCATGTGAAATGCCCTAATCGCTAGTACTGTTAGCATTTCTGAAGAATGTACTTAGAAATAAATACTTTAGAATGCATCAGATGAGCGCATAGCATGTCCAAAATCCGTTCTACACTGGAATTGTCCTTGAAGTTTGGAACTGTACACTCAGGTATTTCATCTATTTTCCAACTGTTTTTGTAATTTGGTTAAATAAGATTATTTATGAGTTCTGCAACATAGACATTTGTGGTGTTACAGCAACAAATCAGCATAGTGCAAATGTAGAATTATCAATTTAAACATAATATATTTAAACAAGCCAAATATAAACAAGAGAAAATAACATTCAACACAAGACTCAGGGACTGTTCAAACGTTTGAAACTGAAATGAACTTTAAAATCATTTGTCATTAAGATTTTGAGTGTTAAATAGACACCTTTGTTTATATACTTATGTTTATTTATCTCTGTCTCCTTGTTAGATACCATCATGTCAACATGGATATGGAGCGGAACCATGTGTGGTGCACACCTTACAGCTCGTCGTCCTCATGATACAGAAGGAAGCAGGTGTTAAGAGAGTCCTTAATAAAGCAGTGGTGAAGCTTTTCCGCAAATCTTCTGTTGCAACACAAAGGATGCTGGACAAGTGTGGCCTTATTGTTGTGAATGAATGCCCTACACGTTGGTCAAGCACATTCAGCATGGTTGCACGACTCCTCACAGTGAAAGACTCAGTCTGCCAAGTTGCAAAGGACATGGAATGGGACAGTTTGCGCCCTAGTGAGTGGCAAAAGCTTAAGTCATTGCATGAACTACTGCTGCCTTTTGCAGAACATACACAAACCCTTCAGAGTGACACTATGTCCTTGTCCCTGGTGGTTCCTGCCCTCTTTGATCTGCTTAAACACCTTTCCAACTTTGAAGAGAACACTAGCCTTCGAGATCTTGCTGCTCTAGCACGCAAAATGGTCTTGGATCCAACCGATCAAAAGTTCTCACCACTTGTAGCAGCTGCCTGCTTTGTCAATCCCACTGTGTGTGAAACCGTTGTTGATGTTGCTGATGACAATATTCAGGAACTCCTGAAACTGGCAGAGGATTATGTGATCCAGTCCACTCAGTCACACTCAAAACTTGTGGATGAGTCTGAAGATGATGGACAGGACTATGCAAAGGAACCAAAACGCAGCCAGTTTTCAGGTTTCTTTTAAAATGCCACACAAAGCCTAAACAGAGGACCTCCACAAACGACATGAGGCAGCAGATCAGAAAATATAAGGAAGAGCTTTCACAACCCATCACTTGTGACACAGGAACAGACTTTTGGCTGGGAAAATGTGACACTTTTTATCATTACTTAAAACCTTTTGCGTTAGACGTATTAGCTGTGCCAGCGTCGCAAGCTTTTGCAGATAGGGTCTTCAGTGTCAGAGGTGACCTCACTAGAGGACGGGGCTGATAGGATCTCAGTTTTGGTATTTATAGTTTACGGTTTCATTTTGAAATATATCTTGTTTTGTCACTTCCTGTCTTGTTTTGTCACTTCCTGTCTTTAGTTTCCCTCCTGTCTGATTGTCTGATCTTGCTCACCTGTTGCCCCTGTGTTACATTTGAACTCCTGCCTCCTGTATTGCTTCTGCACCTGGGTCCTTCCCCCAATCCTGACAGTACGACGCAACCAAGAAATGGACCAAGCAGAAATATTCAAGGATGCCTTCCCAAGACAAGAGGTCTTGATAACCCACCAGGCAATTTCAACCCAGGTACATATGCTGCCTGGGTTGAAATTGCCCTAACCCTAACCTGATCCTGCACCGTTGGGAGTCCTGCCGTCACCTGTTCTGATGGGGGTCCCGCCAACACCTGTACCTGCTCCGTTGGGGGTCCTGCCATCACCTGTTCTGATGAGGGTCCCGCCAACACCTGCTCTTGTTCCGATGGGGGTCCCGTGAACATCTGCTCCTGTTCTGTTGGGGGTCCCGCTGTCACCTGTTCCGATGGGGGTCCCGCCAACACCTGCTCTTGTTCCGATGGGGGTCCCGTGAACATCTGCTCCTGTTCTGTTGGGGGTCCCGCTGTCACCTGTTCTGATGGGGGTCCCGCCAACTCCTCGCACCTTCAAGTCGGTGGTCCCTCCGACACCTGTTCCGTTGGTGGTCCCACCAATACATGTCCCTTACCAGTCGGGGACCCCGCCGACTCAAGCTCATCTCCTGCTGACGCCAGTACTACCGGGGGCCCCACCGACGCCAGTACCACCCAGGTTCCCGCAGAAGCCATCTCCTGCCTCTTCGGGGGTTCCGCAGACGCCAGTACCAACTGTCCCGCCGACTAGTGCTCCTGTCTCCTCAGTAGTCCTGCCGTCACCTGTTCCGATGGGGGGTCCGCCAACACCTGATCCTGTTCCGTTGGGGGTCCCGCTGTCAACTGTTCCGATGGGGGTCCTGCCAACGTCTGCTGCTGTTCCGTTGGGGGTCCCTGCTCCAGGTCCTCCGGAGCGGTCCCGCAGCCCTTCAGAGGGGTCTCAACGCTGCCTGCGCCGTCTTCCAGCCCGTCCTCCAGAGGCGTCTCGCCGTCTTCCAGCCCTTCCTCCAGAGGCGTCTCGCCGTCCTCCAGAGGCGTCTCGCCATCTTCCAGCCCATCCTCCAGAGGCGTTTCGCCGTCTTCCAGCCCGTCCTCCAGAGCCGTCTCGCCGTCTCCCAGCCCGTCCTCCAGAGGCATCTCGCCGCCCTCCTGCCCGTCCTCCAGAGGCATCTCGTCGCCCTCCTGCCCAGCTCCCAATGTGTCCCCGTCGCGGCCTCCGGCCCCGTCTTTGGCCCCATCTTCATCGCCGGCCCTGTCTCCGCCCCTGTCTCTGCCCCCCAGAGTTCCCTAGCCTCGACCTTCGCCCCTGTCTCCGGCCCCCAGTGTTCCCTCGCCATGACCTACGCCCCTGTTTCTGGCGCCTCACGGCCTCTGCCTTGCTCCCGGGCTGTCAGCCCGATTCCGAAATAGGGCAAAGTAGATTGTTTTGTTTTCTGATTACTATTTGCATACCTGCAAACTAGTCACCTTTCGGCGAAATTCGCCGTTTTCAACTCAAAATATGTCATTGACGTGAATCATGTAGATCCGAAGAGTTTTTTTTTTTTAGGGGGGGGGGCTGACCGACGACTGACCGACGACTGACCGACCAACCATAGACTGTATAACGGACTGTATAATGAGCAAGAAACAACTTTGCTATCTTCACAATAAATCAAATCTTTGTTCAAATGACTCGCGTTCCACGACCACCGACCAATCATAAGCAAGATAAACCACAGCACGCGTCTTTTAAACCCATCGGTCCCTCTTAGAGTGGAGTGCTCAGTCGTCAGCGAGTGGTTCTTCTGGACAATTTTCGGGATACTTTACAGATACAAGTTTTGAGGTAAGTCTAGTAGCAGCTAATCTGGCAAAAACATTGTATGCTGTATAATTTTAACGTTGCTGAAGTAAAATTATTTGAGCCAAATAAAGTGTATTAACATGCTTCAGCTTATCAGCTTGTTAGGTTGCTAGCTAACCTCAGTGAATTGTGTTAAAGTTAGCCTAGCTAGACCAGTTCTACGTCACCTCGTTCAATGCGAACAGAATCCGTTTGTGAAGGCTGATCTCCACAGCATCCGTCCTGTTACCTGATATTACTGGCGGCTGTCATTGTGGTCAGATATGAGAGGGATGAAAATGAACACGTAATGAACAAATACACATCCGTGTGTGGTTTAGTGAGTAGCTAGTAGTGGTGCAACAGATCATCATTGATCCGTGATCCGTTCGGATCAATTATTTCGGTTTCGCATTCATCAAGTTTTTAGTAGCTACGAAAAGTTTGGAGTTACGAACAAAATCTACAAACGCTGGCGACCGTGTGTAGAGTTTGTTTACAGTAAGCACATATAACGCTTCACTGTTGGAAATGACAGTATTCATATTGCGCTGTGTTATGTACACAAGACGCAGCTGCCTTTGAAACACGCGATCTAAAAACGAAAACATGTTTTATATGTAGTAACAATTGTTGGCAATTGGCAGGTTTAAGATCCAGATTAGGTTCATGGTTGTGAATTATCTGTGTAAATCGACTCTATAGATTACACGTTCATTCTACATGTTGAATGATGATAGGTAATAAAAATATAGGCTATACATACAATGACAGAACTGCCGTGGGCTATATGTTATCCGTATCCTTTGTTAAAGTTAATGTTCAATAGCTCTATGCCAATGGGAACAACAGAACGTGCGCATTACATATGGACCAATGCGACACGTTCATTACGGCCGTGGACCGATAAACACTCAGTAACGTACGCACACCACCGGCATTTGCGTGTTTAACACCTTGTTTAACACTGGCGTTACCGCCGCTTAACTTAAATAATGAAGAACTGCTTTTAATTACGACTTGGCCGAGATCTTAACGTGCTGTTCATGCGTTTCGCATGAATAGCCTACTACTATAACTCGGAGCGGAGCAGGATATAATGCGCATGCGCGGCGTTGCTAGGCAACGTGTACAAAGCGAGAGTACAGGTCGTTTTGTACGGAGCCCGCGAAGGGTCACGTTGGTAAATATTTTCATTGCGTTCCCTCGCAATAGTTTTGCGTTCCCTCGCAATAGTTTTGCGTTCCCTCGCAATAGTTTTGCGTTCCCTCGCAATAGTTTTTGCGTTCCCACGCAATAGTTTTGCGTTCCCTCGCAATAACTTTTGCGTTCCCTCGCAAAACTATTGCGTTCCCTCGCAATAGTTTTGCGTTCCCTCGCAATAACTTTTGCGTTCCCTCGCAATAACTTTTGCGTTCCCTCGCAATAGGGCTCTGTATTTCCAACCTCACAATAGGCTACACGGTTGATTTGGATTTCAGTCACCATGGATAACCTGGACTTTATTAAGGTTTACTTTAACCTTGGGCTCTCATATAATAATATACTGGAGGCTTTGTCAGTGAGGCACAATGTGATTATTAGCATGAAGACTCTGAAGCGCATTTTAAAGAAAAACGGTCTGTTTCGGCGGAGGCATGATACACTAGAAGATGCCGTGCGCTTTATTCGGAGGGAACTCCGAGACTCTGGAGGCCTGCATGGCTACCGAGTTATGCATGCCAGATGTCCAGAGAAGGGCATGTCCATCAGGAAGGAGGATGTCAGGATCATATTGTCCACATTGGATCCGGAGGGAACAGAGCGTAGGAGAAGCAGGAGACTGTCTCGAAGGGCATACTTCGCCAAGGGACCGAATTTTATTTGGCATGTCGATTCTTATGACAAATTGAAACCCTTCGGCATTTGTATCAACGGGGCCATTGACGGGTTTTCTAGGCGAATGCTCTGGTTAAATGCCTACTGCACCAGCAGCGACCCCAAGGTGGTAGGAGGCTACTACCTGGAAACAGCGCAGGAACTTGGAGGGTGTGCTCGTATTGTCAGGACGGACATGGGGACAGAAAACTGCTCTATCCGAGACATGCAACGCCACCTTCGCCGCAACGACACTGATGCCCATGGAGGTGAGCGAAGCTTCATGTATGGAAGAAGCACGAGTAACCAAAGGATCGAGAGCTGGTGGGGCTTTCTCCGCAAAGAATGCGTTGACTTTTGGCTGGGCCACTTTCACCGTCTAAAGGATGAAGGGGATTTCGTTGGCGATTTCTTGGACAAGAACCTCATGCTGTTTTGCTTTCTGGCCTTAATACAGGTAAGTGACTTCCCAAAGTTTTTCTTACTCTCATTTCGGGGATAGGCCTATCTAATAGGCTATACACCGACATACCCTTTGGGCCCGTGCAGGTGTTACACATAGGCCTACATATGAAGTTCTATTTACTCCACTGGTGACAGGGTATTTAAATTATGTGGTTTATTCTGAAAGAATGAGAGACATATGCGGGTAAGCAGATGCTTTGGCTACTTGAGTCCCAGATATCAAACTCCATACAATACACATGACTAAAAGTATAGGCTAACAAATTATGACTTAGGCTACAGTGCAATTATAACAATATGATCATATACGCCTAATGTAGTAATATAGTAGGCTACTCTAAATGATTGGTCTTTATTTATGTGCAAACGACCAATGAGCTACCCGTTGCCCTGGCAACGATAAACTGAACCGCACTCAGCTGCTAGTCAGCTGTGTCACACGTTTTACCATCATGAAGTAGAGTGAAAAAACGGTGTAAGATTTCATGTTCCTGCCCTGTCCTTGGATTTTTTACATTTCTATGTAATAGTGGAGGCAAGTATTATGCTACCCATTACGTTTTCCCCTTGCTGTAAAGGTAATGGCTACAGTAGGCCTACACTCTCAGTGGTCCTTGGTCTGAAGAAGTTTGTAAACCATTCAGAGTTGCCTAAAATGTGTTTATCCATTTTCACCTCTGCAGGATGACCTGGACTTAACCAAAAATACTTGGAACCACCACCTGATTCGTCCTTCAAAGAATGTGCACGTTCCCCATGGCCGGCCTGATGCCATGTACACCATTCCAGAGTTATATGGCACAGAGGACTATTTGTGCCCTGTGGCAGAGGAAGATCTAGGCAGATGTGAAGAGTACTGCACTCATCGCCATGTTATTGCATGTGACGATGATCTGTTCATCCTCTGTACCAGCATAATGGCAGAAAAAAACTTCCAGGTTCCAGGCGATGCATATATGGCCATTGATCTCTACCTTTCACTGAGATCAGAGCTGATCAGGGTCTTTGATCTTGACAGAGTTCCTTTGCACATGACACATAGACTGCAGTTACTCACAAAAATATGTAGTCCCATATGTGCAAGCACTGCACAAATTGAAATACATGTACAAATACATACAATGTGTGTACTCTATTGTTAAACTTCGCAGAGCTGCAAGCATGTTTTCATGCAACAAGAAGGTATGTTCTTTCTTCATCAAATGTTTATCTTTACTTTTATTATTACGCCAATTACAAATAATTTAAACAGTAGGAACATTGTAGTGCCTGAAATGGGGTATTGATAAAAACAGTGTTCCCCATTTCTATTGAACTGAAAGATTATATAGATATCTTAAAGATATTGTATCTGAATGACCTCTTATTTTACATGACAACATCTGGCATAAAATGAGTAAATTTGTTCTCCTGCAAAGCTCAAACAAACTGTTTGTGTTTTACTACACAAAATGTATGACAGTACTCTAATCTATGAAGTAACACAGCAGTCATTTTCACACTGTAGCAAGAGTGAAAAATGTTTCCAGTTTATTGAACTCATCTATGGAACAAAGTGCAAACAGCCTTATAAAACCAATACTTTTGGAGGTAACTCATATTAACATCTTAATGTATAAAAAATATATCACAATGCCAGAACAGGAAATAATATTTTCTAAAGAGTAGGTTGACACGGGTTGCTTTAGTGACAAGGGTATGAATCTAAACAAAGGTCTTAAACAGACCTAATTAACATCTTAATATATTAAAATACATGACAGTGCAAAAACAGGAAATCACATTTTCTAAAGAGTAGGTTGACACAGGTTGCTTAGTGACAAAAGAAACAAATAAAACACAAGTCCCTGTCCCACTGTAAACAAATTGCTTGTTCAGCTTACATCAGTCTCTTGTAAATGTTAAAATACAGATCATAAGCTATGAACAAAGCACAAACATTCAGTTATCTGACCTAGATAATATCCATTACCCAAACAGAGCTGGTGAGTATGCTATTAAAATCACTGCGCAGCTCTGGATAGTTGTGGTAACATAGAGGTAGTTTTAAAATACTGCTACATGTGTGGGATTGTGGTCGTCCTCTGAAATTCTGAGGTCTCAATGAACTCAACTTCAATTTTTTCTTCAATCAAATTGGATCCAGTGCAAAAGCGGAGGAAAAGCTGAAGTTAGCACATATCCACTTCCCCTAGGTATCTCTTCAAGTATCTGGCAACTGTTGTTTGTAGAGGAGACATGTTAAGCGGGAACATCAGAAGCTCCTTCACAGCTTTGGCATTAGGTGTTTTCTGACGTATGACACCATGCAGAACATCTGGTGGCATAACTGTTGTCAGGTGTTGCAAAATCGGACGCCAACTCTCAATGATAAACAATGGTGCCTGTAGGAGAGCCTTGTGTCCCATTTGTGACAGTAGTGGTATGAAATTCTCTTCGGTTGGCATTTGCAGGCAATCGTGTGCCTCAAGGGCATCAAGTAGGTCATCCGTTTCTACAGAGTTAAAGTCTTCCAAAGCCTTAAGAAGAACCTCTCTTTCGCTATCTGAGACGTACTGTATGAAGGAGTCCTTCATGCTGCTGGTGGTTTTACCGTACAAAGTGGCTTCAAGAATGGAGTCGCCAGTTTAACTGGAAAGTAGCGTGCCAACCTCCACCCGACTACTAAAATTCTTGCAACTGCCTGCCATTCCTCAAGCTGGTAATCATGCCTAATAAATGGGACTTTAACGTCCCCTCCCAAGGTGCATCTTTCATAAAAGTCTGACCAAAACTCTGTCAAGCAATCTCTTCTACCACCCTCTCCTTCCTCCAGTGCTCCATTTGGGAGGCGCATCTTGATGGAGACATCCATATTTAAAATATCTGGGTGTTTGAAGGCTTGGATTAAATCAATGAGACAATGCCCCCTCCTAATAGTCAATGTAACTGATTCATTTGTTGTTTCCCCATCCATGTGATCTGGAAGATAGATAGATGGATAGATAGATAGAGACATGGATAGTCAGAGAGAGGGAGAGGGAGAGAGAGATATATAGCTTTATTGTCCATACTACACTTGTTTTTGCAGTCAGTACGCCTCACAAGCAGACGCACACAAGACTCAACATCAGCACCCCCCTTTCCACCAGTTCCCCCACCCTCATGCACATACCAATCCCTACCATCTCTAGCGCACAGCTTTTGGCACCCCTGGTAAAGACGACTAAGAAGTGGAAATAAAAAAATAAACATTAAGGAATAGTCTCAAATTAATCTGGAGAAAACACAATGCTAAACACATTATTCGATATGCCATATGTATTGGCCAGACAATAATGTTCAATAAATGCATGTGTATTAAATATATTACATGCCTTCAAGAAAGTGTGTTCACTTCAGGGACAGGGCATGGCTGGCTATTTTAAAAAACATCATGTGTTCTCTAACTTGATGGCATGCCAAATCAGAAGGCTAATACTTACATCAGCAAAGTGAGGTTGGCAATGAAGAAAATGCAGAGGTGCCAATAACTGTGGCACATGTGTTTTGGGTACAAAGATATTTATTTCTTTAACTGTCCTTTATCAAAATGCATTTGGTTCTCTTCAAGGTATAATTTTTCTTTAGGCGATATGATTAAGGTTAATTACTAGTAAATGAATGTGATGAAAACGTTTGTTGCATGTGTGTTTAGTAAACTTTACCAGAGGTGACAATAATTGTGGGGGGGGCGGGGCACTGTACATACACATACAGTATAACCACATACAAGAGGGTCAAGCTGTTGTTAACCTGGTATCGATGGTGGATAAACAAGCTCTGGAATGAGTTGAGCGTTACCGAATCCATGAGACACCTGGTTTCCTTGATCTGGGGGGGTATTTGATATCACCGCACTCTCCTGCAAGAGGAACATTTTCATAGCTTGGAAAGGTTAATTACTGAACCACATACCTAAATAGCTTACTCTTCTATTTGTATGAATCAAAGTCAGAATTACACCACTGAGCTACAAATAGTTCAACAGAACAATTGTGTGCTGATAGGGTAGTACCTCTGATAGCACCTGAAACACCCACAATAAGAGAGATAACTACCTCAAAAGCCTGATGTGCTGTGCTACGCAACATTGAGAACCAAACATGTTGTTTATTTACTAACCAAAACACCTCAGAACCTTACCCCATGATTGGAAGTGTTGTATCATTTTCATAGGAAATATCTTGTCCACTCAAATCATCTTGCAAGATGAAAACTTCATTTTCATAGGGGTCCCAGTAAGATTGCAGGGACTTCAAGATGGTAAGGAATTGGGAGGGGACCTGGGAGGAGGGTTGGCTTTGGGGGCCTTTGGGAAAAATATGGGCTGGTAATCCTTCTGTGTTTTCCCCAAAGGGAAAGCCCCCAAATGGCTTTTGATCATAAAGCCCAAATTTCCCTGGGGTTGAGCAACATATGCCTACATCTGGTGTGGAGGGCGGGGGGGGGCTTTCAGCTTCATCCTCATTGGGTTTCCTCAGGTTATGCACAGGACTTGGACCTTTTACCTAAAATAAACACTACTTTAGTTCATTTTATTTTACCCAAAACCCCCCCAATCAACCCCAAAAAATTTCCCCAACAATGTGGAAAAAAATTTTTAAACACAAAGACGCAACCCCCTAAACCAAAAACCCCAACCCCATAAAAAAAGAATTCACAAAATTTCACAAACCCCCCCATTCTACCTTTCCAAAATTTTAAAAACCCCATTCACCCAAAATTTTTTTAAAAATAAATTTCAACCTTTCCATAAACCCCAATTCTTCCAAATCCCCCTCCCTGGAAACCCCAAAATAAAATTTTGGAGTACCCCCCCTAAAACCCCAAGGGAAATTTATTTTACTGTATAAATCCCGGATTTTATACCCCCCCGACCAAAAAAACCCTTTTTTGAAATAATAACCTAGCCCCCCCCCTTGGAAAAAAATCCTTTTTTGGGGACCCTTTCCTTTCTGGAAAGAACCCTATTCTTTCCCCCCTTTTTCCTTTTTTCTGTTTTTCCCCGGGTAATTTTTTTCCCCACTGCCGAGCCTTTGTAACCCCCCACCCCCTTTCTTTGACCTAACCGATGAAAGTCAGATTATGATAATGTTTCCCAAACCAAATTTCAATTTTTTCCGTTTGCTTCTTGAGGGATTTGTGTTCCTTTTGCTTTCCATAAAGGGCAACATTTTGCTCTGAGGGGAAAATTTTAGCCCAAAAAATTTTTTTCTTTTCCCTCTGCAAAATTTGCGAAAAAGGGTTTTGTATAACTGGGTTGTCCGCCTTTTCCTTTCCCCTTTTGTGACAAAATGACCGGGGGTGCCCCAAAACGGGCCCCCCATAAGAAGGGGTATATTTTGGGCCTCTCGGGGTTTTGTCATAACATTTAAGACAGCTTTTTGTCAAACTGCAATGACAAACAAAAGTTAACAACCCTTCCCCCCCCCCCAAGAAGATGTAGGGGGCATGGTTAGTTTAACCCGTGCCCCCCCCCCGTTGTAAATTTAAGATAGGGCCCACTAAAGATTTTAAAAATTGTTAACAAAAGCCCTTAAATAAGAAAATAGTTTTTTAAAAATACCCCTCCTTTCCCCCCAATGTCCAGGAAAAGTAGAAACTTTTGGGAAAATTTTCCAAAAATGCCAACCTCATCCATTTTCATTTTCTGCAGGTTTTTCCCCACAGACATTTCCTTTTAAATTAGTGATGGGCCATGGGCTAGACCAGAATTTAAACACAGAAAGAAGTCTGTACAAGCTTTGGCTTGGATTAAAAAAAAAGGGGGAGCAAAAACTTCAAAAAGTTTCACTGGCTCAACAATTGCCTATGCCTGTTTAAAAGTAGCCTATATAGGCCTTCTGTTTAAACCCCTGAGGGGCATTTGGGTTTTCTTTCCAAAAGTTTGAAAAAAAACTCCCTTGGGATTTGCAAGTTTAAAATTGTTTTTATGTTTTGGGTTGGTAGGCATAGGCTATCTGGCTCTGGTTGAGCCTGGAGGCAGGCTTCTCAACAATGGAATCAACTGTAAACAAGCTGTCCATGCTATCGCTGTTATAGGGCCAACGAAAGTCGTACAACAAACTGAACAAGTCGGCTTCTTTCAAACGGAACCGCTTGTTTCCTTTGCGTGCTATAATGACTGTTGCCTACAGTGGCAACCGGGTGATAAGCGGGATAACAGCCTTCGAGGTGTACAGTTATACGGAATTAATGGACTCGGTCGGAGGCTTCGCGTCGGGGAGTTATTTGCCCCTCGCCTTCGTCCATTAATTCAGTATAACAGGACACCTCGGCAGCCGTTATCCCTTACTTAACATTACCCTGTTAATGGCTAATCACTGCTCACTCTAACGTCAAACACTGCTCATGGGGAAACATGCGGAACTTGCAACTTTTGACTTACGCTTAACTTAAGCAAATGTCTATCTGCAACACACACAAAACGAGGTCAAAACACCACTGTAACAATTTAAATTAAACATAGGAACAAACTTACCTGTTTGTGTCCGGCCCAGCCTACACCAGCATGAATCCAGGTAGCCTAGACGCTGACAGCGCTGCATCAATGGAACTGAAATGTACCGCCCAATTTGAAAAGGCAAAGCAACGGGGGAAAAAATGATCACAAAAAGGTATTGCGAGGGAACGCAAAAAGTTTTGCGAGGGAACGGAAAAACTATTGCGAGGGAACGCAATACTATTGCGAGGGAACGCAATACTATTGCGAGGGAACGGAGAACTATTGCGAGGGAACGGAATACTATTGCGAGGGAACGCAATAAAAATATTTACCAACATGACCCTTCGCGGGCTCCGTAGTTTTGCTCAGAGCTATGAAGAGAATATATTTGAGGAAGCTCATACATATGATGGGTCACCTGCTGCCACCAGATGCTGACACAGACCAAGAAATTCTGCGTTTCAATGTTGACCAGGCGCTTCCCAGTTTTCAGCATGGAGAGGATGTTGTCAAGTGGTGGGCCGTCGTCTTCAATACAGGGAAGTACCCTGCACTGTGTCAGGCAGTCAAGGCTGCCCTCTCAATGTTCCATGGTGCCCTGGTTGAGTCTTCCTTCAGTGTCATGGGGACCATCATTGATCAATGATCAACGTCAATGAAGATCTCCACCCTCAGTGCTGTGCAGACTGTTAAATACACTTTGCAGACCAGGAACCAGACTGGGGTGGAAATGTTCAGAAGGGATGATTTGAAGTTTGGGGAGGTAGATAGGAGGTTGTGTTCTAACATTAGTGCAGCTGGAACGAGGGACAAAGCCCAACGACAGGAAAATCAGCTTGTAATCAGAGAAAGGAGGGTTAAGTTTGGCTGCCAGCCATCTACCACACATTCACAGACTCACTCTGCCAACAGAGACAGTTGTCCAGCTTTATGATCCTGACCTCACCAAGGTCTTTTTTCGTTTTCGAGCCAAACACCAGGACGCTAACAAGCCAAACACCAGGACGCTAACAAGCTAAACACCAGCACGCTAACAAGCCAAACACCAGGACGCTAACAAGCCCAACACCAGGACGCTAACGAGCCAAACACCAGGACGCTAACAAGCCCAACACCAGGACGCTAACAAGCTAAACACCAGGACGCTAACAAGCCCAACACCAGGGCACTAACAAGCTAAAAACCAGTTGTCGGTCTGGGTATTTGGATTTTCTCCGTGTTGTGTACTCACCAAGTCCTACCTGCTGCCTCACTGCTGCCTGAGGCCTGCTGCTGCACTGCTCTGCTACACTGCTCTGTGGTAATCCTACCTGCTGCCTCACTGCTGCCTGAGGCCTGCTGCTGCACTGCTCTGCTACACTGCTCTGTGGTAATCCTACCTGCTGCCTCACTGCTGCCTGAGGCCTGCTGCTGCACTGCTCTGCTACACTGCTCTGTGGTAATCCTACCTGCTGCCTCACTGTTGCCTGAGGCCTGCTGCTACACTGCTCTGTGGTAATTCTATCTGCTGCTTCACTGCTGCTTGCTGCCTATGGCGTGCTGCTACACTGCTCTGTGGAAACCCCATCTGCTGATTCATTGCTGTCCCATGCGTCATGTACTCCTCTTACCCTGCCTAGCCTGCTTGCTTGCTGGCCCTTTGGTTAATTAGCCTGCTTGCCTGCTATCCCTTTGATTAATTAGCCTGCTAGCCCCTTGGTTAGCTATCCACATTCCCTGCCAGCTAATCTAGCCAGCCTCTGCCTGCTATCTGCTCACCAGTGCCTGCTAATGTTTCTGGTGATTACTTGCTAACACTCATGTAGACTATGGACTAACAAGTCCGTGACTGTGGATATACAACTTGTGGGTGAGTGTGACCTAACTTATCCAGCTAACTGTGCTAACTGTTAGCAGCAACTTTTTTTTCCTCGAACCTAGCATGGCCTGCCTCAAACTATTCAATGTCCTCCTTCTCCTTGCTTTCCTCCTTACTGTCTCGCCCCCCTCATCAGTTGCGCACATGGGGAAGTTGATATTCTTCGACCCCCCTCATTTGCCTGACCATCAAACTGACTCAGTCAACATCTATAATAGAGACTTGGCTTCCCTGCTGTTTACACTGTCTCTGGGGTCACCATCAATTGTAAACATTACTATTCCTCCTCTGTCTTCATGTTATGTTATGAGTCTTCTCAGCAATGTGATTATTTTACCTTCTAATCTTCCTACACTTGACAAATGTAAACACAATGACTCATCCTCCCTTTGCCGTGCTCTGATTGTGTTACTACTCATAATCTCTGGTAATGTTCATGTCAACCCTGGTCCTTTTGATACTGTTCCCCCCCTCAATGGTTTTCAGTCACATGATCTCTGTTTCCATGATTTTTGTGTTAGAAACAATATGGGTTTTCTGCATGTAAATGTAAGAAGCTTGGTGCCAAAAATGGACCAACTTAAAGTCTGGGTGGAATCCTCCAATCCCCATGTCCTTGTCCTGACTGAGACATGGCTCCGTAATTCTGTCTCCTATCCTGATACCAACATTAATGGCTATAATCTATTCCGCCAAGACAGATCATCTAAAGGTGGAGGAGTAGCAATCTACTCTAAAGAACAACTACACTGCTCAGTGGTACTCGCCAAGTCTATTCCGAAACAGTTTGATCTCTTGATCATTCAGATAAGGCTATCGAATAATTTTTGTATTACAGTGGCCGGCTGTTATCGCCCCCCCTCAGCCCCTGCATGTACTCTTGAGGCTCTTAGTAGAGCACTGGCACCTTTCACTAAGTCCGAGCTTGTTCTGCTTGGTGATCTCAATTGGGACATGCTTAGGCCTCCTGAGAAAGTCATACAGCAGTTAGACTCCCTTAATCTCCAGCAAATTATCACCCAACCAACCAGGCTCAACTCCAACTGTCCGGAGAAAGCTACCTTGCTGGATGTAATTCTTACTAACACTCCCCATATGTATCAATCTGGTGTGTTCTGCAGCGACCTCAGTGACCACTGTTTTATAGCCTGCATTCGCAAAAACATCTCCACCAAACAGCCCATTACCATCAGCATTAAGCGCTGTCTAAAGCATTTTAACACCCAAGCTTTCCTCCATGACCTGGCCAATATTAACTGGCACAGAGTCAGCCTGGTTCCCTCTGTGAATGATGCGTGGTCTCTGTTCAAAGACCAGCTTAGTGCTGTGGTCAATAAGCATGCCCCCCTCAAGAAACAACGGTTGAAAAATCGTCACAGCCCCTGGTTCACACAAGAGCTCCCATCTCTTCTCCATCAAAAGAATGCTGCATGGAGAAAAGCCCGTCTATCAAAGTCTCCCACAGACTTCCTCAAATTCCGGCAACTCCGCAATAAGGCTACACAAGCCGTACGCCAGGCCAAATCTGGTTACTTCAAGGCTCAATTCACACAATGTAGCTCCGATCCCAATGCTTTCTGGAAAACAGTAAGAAAACTTCAGAACAAGCCCTCAGCCATGCCTGTTTCACTCAAAGTCAATGATCTTGTCATCTCAGATAAGACTGCAATGGCAGATACTTTCAATAGTCACTTTGTAAAGTCTGGCTTTGTCTTTGAGAACACACTGTCCAAAGGCCCTACTATATCGCCTTCCACAGCCCATAGTCTTCTAAGCCCCCCACACCTGCACCCTCCCACACACAGCTTCTCCTTTCGGCCTCTTACAGAGGGGGAGGTTTTAAAGGAACTGTCTGCTCTAGACCCCAAAAAATCAGCTGGGTCTGACAACCTTCCCGCATTTTTTATTAAAACTGCAGCTCCCATCATTGCAGCACCCATAACCAAACTCTTCAATCACTCATTCCATACGGCTGAAATACCCTTTGACTGGAAAGAAGCCATCGTCCTGCCCTTGTTTAAAGGTGGTGAGCAGTCAGATCCAAATAGCTACAGACCCATCTCCATCCTGCCCTGTGTGTCCAAGGTATTTGAGAAGCTTGTGAACAATCAGCTCACTAACTATCTTAATACTTTTGGTATACTCTCTGACGCACAGTCTGGGTTCCGCGCTGGGTATGGGTGCACAACAGCCACTTTAAAGGTATTAAATGACATTACATCCACGCTAGACACCAAACAACATTGTGCTGCTATTTTCATTGACCTTGCAAAGGCCTTTGACACTGTTGACCATCCCACCCTCATCAGCAGGCTGAGTAGTATTGGGGTCATAGGTCACTCGCTGGCTTGGTTCTCTCACTATCTATCTCACCGGGTGCAACGCGTAAGGTTCGATAACTCACTCTCTCACTCCCTCTCTGTCACAAAGGGTGTTCCTCAAGGTTCTATACTTGGCCCATCACTGTTTTCCATCTATATCAATAACATTCCCCTAGCTGCTGGCAATTCACTCATTCACCTTTATGCCGATGACACCATCTTATATGCCTCTGGTCCTTCTCCCTCCTCTGTCCAATCCACGCTCCAGGATAGCTTTCTCCAGGTACAACATGCCTTTACACAACTGAAACTGTCACTCAACACAACTAAGACAAAAGCCATGTGGTTTCATCGGAAGGGTGTACCCTCTCCGTCTCCCTTAAACATCTCCACCTGTGAGGGGGCAATCTTGGAGCAAGTCTCCACCTACAAATACCTGGGTATCTGGTTAGACACTACAATATGTTTTTCACATCACATCTCCCAGTTACAGTCTAAGGTGCGGGCTAAACTTGGTTTCCTTTACCGCCACCGCCACTCTTTCACTTCCTCTTCTAAACTCACGCTTATAAAAATGACTATTCTCCCCACACTTGATTTCGGTGACACTATCTATAGAACTGCCTCTAAGGGCACTCTTGCTAAACTGGACACACTCTATCACTCTGCCATCCGTTTTGCCACAAACGCCCCCCTAAATACTCATCACTGCAGTCTTTACTCTCTGGTAAATTGGCCATCGCTTCATACTCGTCGTCATATTCACTGGCTCACTCTGATTTACAAGACCATCCTTCATCAGACACCCCCCTATTTGTCCCGCCTGCTGCATCGTCTACCTACCACATATAACACTCGGTCCTCTCTTCGCATCCTGCTAACAACCCCTCAAACTAGATCCTCACTCGGCCTTGCATCATTCCAGTCAGCTGCTGCCACAGACTGGAACGCACTACAAACACACCTCAAACTGGTCACTTTCATTTCCATTCCGGCCTTCAAACACTCCATCTCACACCATCTCACTGATCCCTGCAAGTGTTTCCCCTCCGTCTAATCCTTCAGCTCAGTCTCCCATTTGTGCACCTAGGCCCGCTGATTTAATGGTTTTAATGATTTTGTATAACCAATCCTTGTTTTCTATGTCTTTGTATGTTTTTTAAGTGTCACCTATTTTTGTTTTATGTCAGGCCATCTTTGTAAATAAGAACTTGTTCTTAATGATCTGCCTGGTAAAATAAAGGTAAAATAAAAAAAAATAAAATACCAGTGCTGCTAGTAATAGGGCAGAGGTGGTGGAGAACGATAGTGTGGCCCGAAAGAGGCACATTGCCAAGCAGCGAAAACGGGCCCTTGAAAGGCTTGTCCAGGCCAAAAGGATGACAAAATGAAAATAATATATGATTATATGTTGCCAAATTTGGCCAATGGGATTTACTGTTGACCTGTCCTGAATGCTTTTCCCATTCAAAATGTTTTTAACTGACCAGTTTATGGGTCAATAACTGTGCCATTGTTACCATAAGAAAAGGTTGTCTTTTCCCTTTATTTTCTTATGGGAGTACACCAGAATGCTTAATTTACATGTTAAAATAGCAAAATTTGGCTGGGGGGGGGGATGCCCCCATACCCCCCTACAACGGTTTAGTTTGTCACCTTTTTCAGCCCTTATGAGTTTGCAGGTATGTATTTGGATTTAACAAATGCTGAAATACAATGGTTGCACTAACTCTGAT
This sequence comes from Eleginops maclovinus, assembly GCF_036324505.1. Lineage (NCBI taxonomy): Eukaryota > Metazoa > Chordata > Actinopteri > Perciformes > Eleginopidae > Eleginops > Eleginops maclovinus. The sequence continues at coordinate 27,427,961 of NC_086353.1, read as the reverse complement.
GGCCTTTCGGATATAACCTTGTTTTTTTTCCCTCTATTTAAATATAAATTCCTGATGGCATTGTAGGTCTTTCTTCGAATATATTTGAGATTTTTCAACTGAAATATCTAAAAAGTATCTACAGAAAATATATATTTTTATTTTATTTAATCTGATGAAATTTTCTTTGCACTTTTTCTTTGAAACTTTTTTGAGGATTTCAAAAGTTGAAATAACGGTAAAAAGGTATTTATTCCTTGTATGTTTGTTATCTCTATCATTTTTGCACTGCTTTGGTTCTGCACGGCTACTTTCACAGTATAATTCATTTTATAAGAAAGGTCATCTGAGACATTATTTTAACAAAAATATTAAAGAGACGTTAGGAAAAGGTGAGTCAGGGTTCATGGTGGTATTTTTATCACTTACTAAATCCGGAACATGCAATAAAATTATCTCCAAATTATATAATGCCATACAGTTATCCAAACAAGAGAATGCAGAATACGTAAAGAGGAAATGGGAAAAGGAAATAAGGGTGAAGATCACACAGGAGAGCTGGGAGAAAATATGTCGACTGCAATGGTTCTCAACCAGGTCAAATACATGGCGGGAGTTTTGTTGGAAGAATATAATACGATTCTTTATCACACCCATACAAAAACGACACCAGGGCAGTGAGGACGCTTGCTGGAGGCTCTGTGGATCTAATGGAGCCAACCACTTTCATATTTTTTGGGACTGCCAAGCAATAAGGTCTTACTGGGAAGAGATCCACAAACATATCAATAATGTATTTAGTGTGACCATTCCATTACAATGTGAAACTTTGTTTTTGGGTAATATATTGTTTGAAACATGGAACATAGAAGACAAAAAATTGCTTGCTATACTGTTGGCAGCTAGTAAGAAATGTGTCACGAGGAAATGGTTAAAAGTGGAACCTCCCACCATTGATGAATGGATTGACATGTATGTATGTGTATGACATTGATGTTATGGAGAAGATCTCTTTTTCCCTAAAAGTTGAGAAAGAAAAGTTTTACAAGACCCAGTCCAAATGGACTGAGTACGTAAAACCAATCAGATCTGATTTTATTTGACTATACTTGTGCTTTGTATGAACCTACCCTCATGTTTTTTATTTTTTCCTTTTTCTCTTTAAAATGGGATGTGCACCCCCGGGTTCTGTTAAAAAAAAAAAAAAAAGAGAGGTCATCTGCAGTTGGTTCAAATAGAATGAATAAGATCTATGCCAATGTGTATTGCACATTTAAACCTTAATAGCATTCAACAACAGATTGATAGCGTTTTTATTTCATATTCAGAAACATAAGGGAAACATGGAATACCATTTACACATATTTTAGTTGACTAAAACTTGTAGATTTAGTCAACTATAATCCTAAGATTTTTAGTCGACTAAAACTAGAATAAAACAAATGATTTAGATGACTAAATTATGACTAAAACTAAATTACATTTTCCTCAAAAGACTATGACTAAAACTAAATATACATTTCTTGTCAAAATTAACACTGATGTGACGTCAGGAACACAAAGTATCTCCGGAAAATAGTCATTTTTGGTTGGTTCAGTAAGTCTGTTACGGAAAGCAACAGCCAGTGCCAGCTCTGATTCACTGAGCTGCTGTTTCCAACTGTTGAGCTGTGGTGCACTACTGTTGCACAGCTAACGTTGCATTCGGAGAAAAGCCCACACGGAGAGTGAATTATCTTTAGCCGTTCTTGGCGTATTTATTCAGGCTGCTTTGACACATCAGTCTCATGGTCAGAGCTACTTCACCAACTACTGAACTAGCATAACGCAGTTCACCCTTTTATTGTCTGTACCTTAGCGCCACCATGTGGCATACACATATATATACTACGTACAGCATTACATCACATATAGAACTGAGTACATAATGCACATATCTCAACACCAACCACTCAGCAGGAGGCTGGTCACTCTGACTGACCTGATGCCCAAACGTGCCGCCAGGCACGCAGCATTGTCCAGGCGAGGGCCACACACCTGCAGCACATGTCCCAGTGTGAGGATCTTCTCTTCACAGAGTGTCTGCTGTAGAGAAGGCCCTATTCCACACAGAAAACGAGTCCCGTGGAACACTGGCTGTTTGAGGAGCCAGAATAAAGAGGCACAGTTCTCCGTTCTCTCTTTCCGGAAAAGCCCCCACACCTTGAAAAGTCCCTTGTAGAAGCATGAGAGGTTGCTCAAAAGTAATCCTTTAAGGGCCATTAGGAACAGCGACTCAGCCTGGCCCAGCCCTCCACAGCACTCCAGTACAGCACGAGCCACGGGTCTCCATACCAGGTCAGCAGGTCCAGTCAGGAACCTCTGGACGAAACGGAGCCTGAACGCAGCCCCTCTGCTTGCCAGGTGAATAAGTCCATGACCCCCTTTCTCCATTGGCAGGAAAAGGACGCTTTGCGGGACCCAATGCATGCAGTCCTGGAAGAAATCCACCATTAGAGCCTGCACCCTGGACAGGAGGTTTACAAGCGGGTCTGAACATGCCAACCGGTGAGCAAGCATGGAGGACACGAGGTTATTTAAAATCAAAATATGCCCCTTAAAGGAAAGTTTTGGAAGGATCCACTTCCATTTCTTTAATCGGCCTTCCAGCTTTTCCACAAGCCATTCCCAGTTTCTTACAGAAAATGTCTCGTCACCGAGATGAACACCCAGGTACTTTAAACCTCCCCTCTTCCAAACAAGGCCCCCAGGTAAAACTAGACCATTAATGCTCCTACTGCAGGGGTCGGCAACCCGTGGCTTTGGGGCCGCATGCGGCTCTTCAGCCCCTCTGCATTGGTTCCCTGTAGCTTTGAAAAAGAAAATGGAAATAAATAAGTTTTTTTTTTTTTTTCTTTCAAAGGGAACACCTCTTATTTAGGAGATCGAGGTGATACTGTGACACTGAAAATTTAAAAAAAAGTGTTTAATGTGTTCATTTTGTCAACTAAAGTATGCGTCCCGCCCCGGCGCCTCTGCCGCTGACTGCAGGTGGGTAATCTTGAGTTTCCGAACACTGGTAAACTAACCTTGGATAAATCCAAAAAAAGAAAAGTCTCAGAGGAAAATAGAGAGTTTAATTCAGCATGGACAGATTCATTTGCGTTCACTTCCAACGATGCAGGTTTACCTGTATGCTTGATCTGTGGCGATAAATTAGCGAACAACAAAAAATGTAATGTTGAAAGACATTTCCAGAACAAACACGTAGCATTTGCTGAAAAGTACCCAGCAGGAGATGAAAGATAAAAGAGCGATTTCGGAACTGCTGCGGAAAGCTGAGCAGAGCAAACATTCTTTCAAGAAGTGGATCCAGTCTCCAAACTCAACTACTGCTGCTTGTTTTGTGGCAGCTCGGGAGATAGTAAGGCGCGGAAAGCCATTCACCGATGGAGAATACATGAAAGAAACATTCATTCAAATATCAGAACATCTATTCTCTGACTTCAAAAATAAACGTGAAATTGTTCAGAAAATTTGAGATATGCCCCTCTCTGCAAAGACCGTCAAGGATGGCAGGAAACATCACCAGACAACAAATCGAGGACATAAATTCAGCTCCAGCATTCTCAATCCTCTGTGATGAGTCAGGTGATGTAAACGACATCAAACAAACTGCACTGTTATGCAGATATGTGAACTCTGATGGGCCGCAGGAAGAACTCATTGAGTTGATAAGGTTAAATACCAAACACGGGGGGAGGACATTTGTGAGGCTGTGGTGAATTGTGTGAAACATTTCCCCCCAGATGCAAGGAGGTGACCTTGTCATTCAGATAGTGAACAAAATAATGGCAAAAGGGTTAAACCACCGACAGTTCTGTTCATTGTTAGATGAAGTCGACAGCGCATATTCGGATCTCCTGCTGCACAACAAAGTGCGGTGGCTGTCCAGGGGAGAAGTGCTGAAACGGTTTGCTGCTTGTCTAGAACACGTGAAAACTTTCCTGGAAAGCAAGGGCCTCACCTATCCAGAACTGGAACATCCAGATTGGCTGGGAAAGCTGCACTTCATGGTAGATATGACAGGTCACCTTAACATGCTAAACAAAAGACTCCAGGGAAAAGGAAGCACGGCCCTTCAGATGCTGGAGGATGTTTTGGCGTTTGAGCGCAAGTTGACAGTGTTTGCCAGAGACGTACAGAAAGGTACGTTCTCTTACTTCCCCTCCCTGAGAGAGTTCAAAGAAGCACACAACCACATAAATTGTGAGTACTTACAGCGTGCGATCATTGCAATGCAAACTGCTTTTGGACACAGATTCAGTGAGTTCAGAAAGGAAAACAACTCATTATCCTTCCCTGTCACACCCCTGGACATCGACCCATCCATGCTGAACATGTCAGCATTCACAGGAGTAACTCAACCTGATCTTGAAATTGAACTGGCGGACATAGCTGATACAGAGTTATGGGTGTTGAAGTATATCTTGTAGCGATGTTTGTGAAGATGATGAAGAAGTCTCCGGAGACACCAGCTTATGGGTGTCCAAGTTCAAAAGCCTGAGAGCTGATCTCGAAGATGTTGCCGTCAGAAAGCTATTCTCGCACGGGAGCACAAATGGAGCGATTTTCAAATCCTCCCCAAACCCGAAAAACTTGTTTGAAACACGGAATGCCATTCCCGACTCTTATATGAGCATGAAGAAGTATGCATTTGGAATCCTGTCCATCTTTGGATCCACATACTTATGCGAGCAGGTTTTCTCAAGCATGAACTACATAACATCCAAATATCGCTCGCGCCTCACAGAGGAGAGCCTGCAGTCCTGCGTAAAGATCAAAGTCACGTCTTACAGCCCCGACATAGAGAAGCTCAGCAGTGATGTTCAGACACAAAAATCACATTAAACAGGTGAGAACACTACAGTTTAATAGGCCATTATTTTGTTTTAAAACGTGAGCTGATAGTTGTGTTTTATGTTCCGGCTCAATGGTTGATTGCTGTGCGTGGCTGAGGAAAAAACAGAAGAAGATGACAACAAACTGAGATGGACTGAAGTCATGATTAAATACAAACTCGCCTATTTTTATGTTTACTCTGATGTATATCTTGTAGCGATGTTTTATGAAGATGATGAAGAAGTCTCCGGAGACACCAGCTTGTATATAATAAGGTTTATTACAACAGCATAGTATCATACACCAACACGGGCCATACGAGGTTCCCAGAGCCAATTGTGGAAGTCCCCCCGAACTATCTCTGCATGCCATTTATAGAAGAAAATATGTGTACATCCAAAGTATGTGTGCTCACCTGAGGTAATCATTAAGAATGTGTGCCCCCCTAAGGTGACATAGGTCAGTTCATAGGGGCTCCCTGACCTCCCTGGGGCTCCCTGCCAGATGTCGTATTTCCCTCTCCTATTCCTCTTACACAACCTATGTCCTCAGAGAGTATCTACCTTTGTATATAACCCGATTTAATACACCACAACTCTTTTTAAAGCTATTAGGCTGCAGCTATATGTTTTATTTATTTCAAAGTTGGCTACTTTTTATTTTATTAATCTTCCACAAATAAGGGAAGGATTCAAATAGACCTGCATGGTTCTGTGTTTTATTAAGTAGGTGTACACATGCCATTGTGTTTTCTTCTCTTCATAAGAGTTTGAGGTTTTCCTTTGTTATAGGTAAAAACAGCAATAAAAAGTCAACATTCTTTTTGTTGTTTTATAATTTCATAAATGCAACACACAATAGTTATTTTAGAGTGGGTGAAAAAAAAAATTGTAAAAGAAAATATTGTTATAAAACAATATAGTATATATAGTATAACTACATATACAACGTTATACACTGTGTTATCTTCATTTTAAGGGTAAAATAGGTTTTGCGGCTCCAGGTGAATTTTATTTCGTGGGAGAGGGGCCAAAATGGCTCTTTTGATAGTAAAGGTTGCTGACCCCTGGGTTAACAGAAGCTCAGTCAAAGTATTTCTTTGACGTTGGACTGATCTGAGTCTTTAAACTGCCTGTGATTAGTGACAGAACTTCAAAGTGCTGTTGTGATAAGCAATGATGAAGAATAATCCTGTCTGACGATCCTAAATCCTTATGTGGTTGAACAGATAATGATCAGTTGAACTGATAAGATAAAAGATATACTTTATTGTTCCCAAATTGGGAAATGTTTTCGTTGCAGCAGCATGTAAAACAACAATTGTACAAAATTAAAAAATAAAAAAGAGTAGAAAATAAACAATTTAAGACATCTCATAATAGAAGATGAAACACTATCGAAGTGCTAAATAACAGCTAGCATAATATAAATCTGGGGCATTATTTACATGACATATTAAAAGAAATATAAATGTACAGTGTGACGTTGTGTTCTAATGTATCCAGATAACAAAAGAGAAACTTTGGAGATCAATAATGAACACAGTGGACATTAGATGTCAAATGTTTTATTGACCGCTCTGAGAGCTGACATGGTTAGAGGAAAGAAGGTCTGGAGACAGCATGATGAAGACAACGATTTGAAACTTTTCATCTTTATGGCAGGTAGTTTTGGCAAACAATGATGTATGATGATCTTATATATAGTCTATGGTTATGATCCAGTTATAAGACATGTTTTAAGCCTTTTGGTAGCAGGAAATAGTTTTTTTTAAAGGGTTACAATTATTAGAGCAAGGCACAACTGAAGTTGCATGCCTGGACGCTGACTACAGAGACTGATAAACTGATTGGCTAAAAGGGCGAGGCCTTGGTAAATATTAACCCTCAATTTGAATATTTAGGCCATGCACAAAGCAGCGTCCTCCTTCCTTCAAATCTAGAAAGGTTATTTTCTCATTAAATACTTTATTTAGTTAGCCTTGAAGAAATACAGCTGCAGGTCTTACTCATTGGCCTGCTGTCAAGGCCTTAGGGGAGAGCTTTGCTTAAAGCTCATATTGTGCTTGGCTGTAAAGCAGATGCCCATTTCAAAATGTCCAATTAATTTAACAATTATATATATAAAGTAAACCAGAACCAACGCATTTGATGGAAAAGTTTTAATCCCATCAAGTCTTCCACTTCTTCCTCGCCTCATTCAGAAGCTCCTCTTCAGGGTTGAGGGAGGTCTTGGGATCTCAAATCAATGACAACCTCATCCTGGCTGGGGATGAAATTACTGCCAAAACACACAGAGAAAAAAACAACAGCAAACGCAATGATCAGGGCATTATACACGCATTAGTGGAGTAGGGTCATACCTGTCCCCCCTGTTGTAAGCACAAAGAAGTGTGAGAGAGAAAGGGACAGCAGCTCTATTCACACCAGATCAGGTGTGGTGGCAATGAGTGCAAGACTGTGCAGCAGTGTCAATTATAGCAGTGGTTTCCAACCGGGGGTACAGGGACCCCCAGGGGTACTTGAAGGGATTGCAGGGGGTACATAGAAAGATTAGGGGATTGCAATTTATTCCCACACAAAACATTTCAAATCAAAGTTTTGTGTGTTTGTGTGTTTCACCTGAATGGTATCATTGCCATTTCAAGCATCCGTTTGGAGGCTCTTGTGCCCTATTGATCCCGGTATTTATCAGACAGATAGTGGACCTCCTTTATACCTGGATAAAAAATGAACTTTATTAATCTTATTCTTCTTTATTAATTATATATTATTATTATTATTATTATTATTATTATTATTATTATTATTATTATTATTATTACTATTACTATTATTTGTATTATTATATTATTATTATTAATAATATTACTTCTCGGTGCAAGGGCACTAATAATAACTATTTGGATTTCAAAATGTCCTTCGCTTAAAGCTGCAAGCAGTGATGAAAAGGGGCTTGTCCTCAGGCATGGAAACGGCATATGATGAAACCTCCCCCCAGCTGTGGGCCGTTAGCAATCATCTGAAGCCTGGGGTGTTGTTTTATAGTGAGTGATGTGTTGCTATGGAGACAACATATAATTAAACTAGAACATTTGCAAAGAGCTGCTCAGGGCTTGGCTGTTTACAAACAGTTGAAGTCTGGTCTGAGTGGACCATGTTCACTCGAGTAACGACCACGTGTTCTATTATTTGTTTTGTGTGTGTTATGTTGTGTCTTGTGCGAGCAATTTGAATGTCGGTCTCAGACCTTAATAATAATAATAACTGTTCAGATTCCACTAGGGCCCTTCAACTCCAGCTTGAGATGGACCCTAATTAATTTTGAAATATTGTAAATGTATTCAAATTTGATCCAACATCAGAAGAAACTAAATGAATAAAGCAATTTACTTTAAACCAAAAAGGTTCTGTGATGTAATACTGGACACTTAATTTGAACAGTTGCATAAATGGAATCAAGCGTTCCCTAAAGTAACAAAGAGACACCGGCCAGTGATTGGGACGTTCTGTGTTGGCCATAATGGCGTGGTGTGTGCGCTGTAGGGACCCACCAGCCTGGATGATGAGCTTGGTACACTCGTTGCAGGGGAACCGAGTCACATAGATGGAGGCGCCCTTCAGATCAGCTCTGTTCGTGTTGATGATGGCGTTGAGCTCTGCGTGGCACACTGCGGGACAGAGGGCGAGACGGGCCCCGTCAATAGAGGATATGTAAATGCCTTGTCTGAACAATCAGACATGCTCGATAAACATGTGCTCCAATGATAGTGTGTTTACTTTGTCACTGAAGGAATAAACCTCCTCTCCTAAACACACCATAGTCATACAACCAGTCGACATTCATAATATTGTACACGAATTCTGCTCAATGGCAACACAAAGAAAATAAAATTCAGCTTAACGTCTATCCATCCCTTCTATACTTGCACAAAAAACAACCAAATTGAACGGACAAAAAGTTGAATCCTACGTATAAATCCAACTATAATGCTATCATTTCCTCACAAACATCAAACATGTTCTGTGGAACCAAAGAGGAGTCCATTATGAGCAGAGGTGTCAGGGTTTCGTGACAGGACCCAAGCGCAGAGTGAACAAAGGGAGGCAGGTATGGGGGTCGAACTAAAATCTAGCTTTATTAAATAAAAGCTGTTAACAAACACAAAAAGGCAAGGTACCAAAAACAGGAAAGTAGCAAAAGAAAACTATGACAAACCAAAGGACCAGGGAGGACAAGGGAGGGAAGAGCAGGACATGCCACAAGGAACAGACTCTTGGGAAAGACGACGACCGGACAAGAGACAAAAGGGGAAGACAAGACATGGCTGGAGAGGGGAGGAGAAACACAGGGGCAACAGGTGAACACAATGACACAATCAGACGCAGGAGGGAAACTCAGACAGGAAGTGAAACTATACTTGACGGGGGAAACAATTCAAAATGAAACAGGAAACAACAAACACAAAACATGGATCATGACAGGAGGAAGATGTAGATTACTCTCTATCCCACCCTATGCAGAGCACTGAAGGAAGAGGGAAGAGACAGAGAAAGAGAAAAGTAATAAGTGGAATGTGAGAGCATGTGATCAACAGAGAAACAGAGGCCAGGAGGAGAACTCAGCAGCATAGTACGGACAAACAACAATATGTGAGCCTTTCACTTGGACTGTTATATTTCCAGACGTCCTCCCACACAATTTCAAAGGAATTCTTTGGACTTCTGTGCCATGGTGGATGACACTAGAGGAGTGTGTGCAACTCTTCCTCCAACAAACTGTTTGATTTAGGAAAAAAGAAAACCAAAAAGACAATCCAAAAGTTAAGCAAAAAGCAAAAGTGTGTGTGCGTCCTCACCATAAAGGTGTTTGTTGTCCAGAGCGTTGTCAGCAGAGCGGGACCAAGGCAGGCTCTCACAACCGTTTGGCATCCCATTGTAACCAATGCCAACTATCTTCCTCTCCTGGTTCACGATACATGCCCCCACCTGTACAGGGGGAGAGGTGTTCCATAGTTAAGTCCAGCTGAACTTTTCAAATACCAAACATTACAGTGCATCTGTATTTTGTTGTTGCTTTTGTTTGCTTTGTACAGCCCTTGGAGCCATTTTTGGTGATTTTGGGATATAATAATTTTGATTTGATCATGAAATAATCCACCATCAAGTAACTGCCTTCGGGAGAAATTCACTCTGTTAAGGCATTTTAAGGTTCCCTATGAATTCTGAACATCCATTCCTTCTACCTTCATTGTCTTAAACACATCAGCACTGCTTTAATGAATTTGCAAAGATCTTTCTGAAAATGTTTGTTTGAAGATTTAAGAGCTGTTATTGGATTATTATTAGTGCTGCAACACTACTCTACTTAATGCATAGAAACCTCCACAGTTCTGCCATGATGGAAGAGGGAGTTTGTATGTGAATCCAGATTATGTACTTCACGGGCGATAGGATTAACCTAATGGGTATATTAATTAATAATTGACCAGATACTTTTTGATTTCCAGAATAATAAAACAATTCATTACCAAAAACTCTTTCCTTATTATGTTGTTCAACCTGTGACACACACACACACACACACACACACACACACACACACACACACACACACACACACACACACACACACACACACACACACACACACACACACACACACACACACACAGAAGTCCCAATCACTGGCCGGTGTCTCTTTGTTACTTTAGGGAACGCTTGATTCCATTTATGCAACTGTTCAAAATAAGTGTCCAGTATTACATCACAGAACCTTTTTGGTTTAAAGTAAATTGCTTTATTCATTTAGTTTCTTCTGATGTTGGATCAAATTTGAATACATTTACAATATTTCAAAATTAATTAGGGTCCATCTCAAGCTGGAGTTGAAGGGCCCTAGTGGAATCTGAACAGTTATTATTATTATTAAGGTCTGAGACCGACATTCAAATTGCTCGCACAAGACACAACATAACACACACAAAACAAAGAATAGAACACGTGGTCGTTACTCGAGTGAACATGGTCCACTCAGACCAGACTTCAACTGTTTGTAAACAGCCAAGCCCTGAGCAGCTCTTTGCAAATGTTCTAGTTTAATTATATGTTGTCTCCATAGCAACACATCACTCACTATAAAACAACACCCCAGGCTTCAGATGATTGCTAACGGCCCACAGCTGGGGGGAGGTTTCATCATATGCCGTTTCCATGCCTGAGGACAAGCCCCTTTTCATCACTGCTTGCAGCTTTAAGCGAAGGACATTTTGAAATCCAAATAGTTATTATTAGTGCCCTTGCACCGAGAAGTAATATTATTAATAATAATAATATAATAATACAAATAATAGTAATAAAAATACATTTATTATAGAGTGCTTTTCAGAATACCCAGACACTTTCCATGAAATTCAGAGCGAAGGACCTATTGAAACTTGAATGAGTATTATTATTAGCGCCTGAGGACCAACAAAGTCTGAACAGAAGAGCAGCAGGATTGTTAGGGTTTCTTGTAGTAAGGTTGTGGGGGAAAAGTTCAATAGTGCACCCTAAGAAAAATTGCTAATAAGCAGGTTGTTGCATAATTGCAGGTTTTGTTTTTAATTTTTTTTAGGATTTTAAAGTTGCTTTCTTCAACAAACTCCTCCTGAATATTTAGTCCTATCACCATCAAGTTTGACCAGGACCATCCATGGGCTTTGAGTATCAACATCTTTTTCATGCAAAAGCAGGTCTCTGCTGTGAAGATGAATAAAGTTCATTTTTTTATCCAGGTATAAAAGAAGTCCACTATCTGTCTGATCACACACACACTTTGAAATGTTTTGTGTGGGAATAAATTGCAATCCCCTAATCTTTCTATGTACCCCCTGCAATCCCTTCAAGTACCCCTGGGGGTCCCTGTTCCCCCCGGTTGGAAACCACTGCTATAATTGACACTGCTGCACAGTCTTGCACTCATTGCCACCACACCTGATCTGGTGTGAATAGAGCTGCTGTCCCTTAATCTCTTACACTTCTTTGTGCTTACAACAGGGGGGACAGGTATGACCCTACTCCACTAATGCGTGTATAATACCCTGATCATTGCGTTTGCTGTTTTTTTGGCAGTAAGTTCATCCCCAGCCAGGATGAGATTATGTCAGGGTTGGGGAAACAGGACCCAAGTGCAGTAAATCAAGGGGAAGCAGGTAAGGGTCAAAAACAAAAGCGAGCTTTATTCAAAAGCTGTTGATGAAAACACGAATCAAGGGGAACACAGGACATGAAAAACTTAGCTTCAGACATGAAGGGCGACAGGAACAGGCAGGTAACATGGAAGGGATCATGGAAGAAATGACGACAACCGAACAACAGACAAAAGGGAAACGGGGACTAAATACACATGGGTAATCACAAGACAAGAGACAGCTGGAAGGGGGAGGAGAAACACAGGGGCAACAGGTGAACACAATGACACAATCAGGCACAGGAGGGAAAAGCAGACAGGAAGTGAAGCTTAACGAGTGACACAAGAGGGGAAAACATTTCAAAATAAAACACACAACACAAAGACATGACAGATACGAAACACGGATCATGACACTTTCCTCTAACCATGTCAGCTCTCAGAGCGGTCAATAAAACATTTGACATCTAATGTCCACTGTGTTCATTATTGATCTCCAAAGTTTCTCTTTTGTTATCTGGATACATTAGAACACAACGTCACACTGTACATTTATATTTCATTTAATATGTCATGTAAATAATGCCCCAGATTTATATTATGCTAGCTGTTATTTAGCACTTCGATAGTGTTTCATCTTCTATTATGAGATGTCTTAAATTGTTTATTTTCTACTCTTTTTTTATTTTTTAATTTTGTACAATTGTTGTTTTACATGCTGCTGCAACGAAAACATTTCCCAATTTGGGAACAATAAAGTATATCTTTTATCTTATCAGTTCAACTGATCATTATCTGTTCAACCACATAAGGATTTAGGATCGTCAGACAGGATTATTCTTCATCATTGCTTATCACAACAGCACTTTGAAGTTCTGTCACTAATCACAGGCAGTTTAAAGACTCAGATCAGTCCAGCGTCAAAGAAATACTTTGACTTATCTTCTGTTAACCGCATCACGTTTCTGCTTCTCAGCAGCCAGCAGACAACTATCACTCATGTTCTACACTTGTGTGAAGGAAATAACTCTGCTCAACAGCAGGCAGCAGTAGTACTTGTCATTCAAAATAGAAACCAGAAAATGAAATATTGAAAAATAAGTCGTAGTATGATCTGCTGAATTGAAGATGGAAAATGAGAACAGAGAGATACTGTATTTGTCTTAATAACCTCTTGTTCTCCTCCCATGAATTGATCTGTCGATCGATTCTGTGTATTAACTAATGGTTCTGCGCAATCGGTATTGATTTACAGCGTTGTTGAGAAAATGTTGACGTTTTTGACAAACGTTATTGAACAACTGTTTGAAAAACAACAAAAAACAATACATTATCGAACTGAGGGCACTAAAGGCAAAGAAAACAAAGAAAGAAAGCAAGAAAAAGTCATCATTTACAAATAATATAATATGTATTTATCAGAGACATGCGGTGAAGTTCATGGCTGGTGAGGCACTGACGTCATCACAATCAGATTTGAACCTTAGAGCATCTTATTCATTATTTGAATGGCAGCAGTTAATGGTGTTATGTTTAAAATCCCAAATCAGCAGTCTTCACATATAAAAAACTGTATCACTCAATAAAGCACATGTAATTAAAAACATTATTGCGATATTACCTTTATTTATAAATGAAGTCCATCTTAGAAAATTGTTTTAGTTTGGATATGCAATCCTCCATTCTAAAAGTAGGGTCAGGCGAGACGAAAAAATAAGCAAACGACTGCACTTGACTTAACTGTAAATTTTAGCTCGCCGTCACTTATTCTGCAGCGCACGAAGAATCACTGGACTCACTAGCACCCCCTGCCATGAGGCAGGAGAACTGCGTGCCTCACCTAGTCTCTCTTCGCAGCGGTTTTGCTCAGCAGACACGTTACAGACATACAGTTGACAAAAAACACTGTATATTATATACACCAGCTAAAGTATGGAAATTAGTTAATATAACAGAATTTTCTACTGTCTCAGAGCATGGATGTATCGTCTCAGAGAGGGGGAGTGTCTCCCGGAAGTCATTAGGCGGGGCTTGAAAGAGTCATCCACAGCTCGGGAGATTTCTTCCTGTTCCCTGTTGACGGAATGCTGCGTGTCAGTCTCCTCCGCCGCTAAGCTACAGTTCAGCTAACTGTCAGCAGCATCCAGTCCAGAGAGGCACAGGCACTGAGGAGGTCCAGCATCTCGAGACTATGGCAGAACATGAGGAGCAGAGAGCAGCTCCTCTGAACGGGTGAGTGGTTCAACTGTTAGAGCACTTGGAGTCACAAACATGCCCAAGAGAAGCATGGACACTAAGTCATTTCGCTAAGTTAATGCCTCATTATTATGCTACACATTTATATTTCACTCATTCAATGATTAATCGTATGCAGGCCTGGAAGTCACTAGTTTTGTTAAGTGATGCGGACCCTCCTTTAAGCCTGGGAAATGATTGAGGTGGACAATACACTCCTCTTTTTTTAGGAAAAAAACTGACACGTTGTGAAAAAGGAAAGGTGATATGCTGGTAAACCGGACCTGTGAATATTTGTTATTATTTAAGCTACGCTTTCTGGTACTGTCTGAGAAGAGAATAAAGCAACAAGACAACATTTACTTCAGATAAACAGGCCAAACAACATTCCGCCAGCATGTTTTGGGTTCATTTTAGAGCAGTCTTTCTCAATGTGTGGTCCGCGAACCACTAGTGGTCCACGAGCGACCCCTAGTGGTCCTTGAGTATATTGGTACAATGTCACATTTAAAATGAAGATGGATTGATGGCTCAAGACTGGCTCAGTTAAAAGAACATTAAGTGAAAAATCTGATGCGACAGTCAAGATGCCAACATGGACCTGATGCAGGTGATTCAGCAGCGCCAACAAGTCATTTATATCGTGTGTATTAGAGTCCCAGGAGAGTGGCTATTGTTTTTTCATATTTGGGGAGTTAGATGGTCCGTGAGAGATTTTTCTATTAGTTAAGTGGGCCATGGTCTGAAAAACTTTGAGAAACATTGTTTTAGAGTCAGTATAGTAAGGAGAATCTATAGTTTACTCTACTTTTAAAGAGGTTAAAGTGATTTGATTATCGTGACCGTGTTGTCTTACTCTGTATACACAACTGGTATAAAATAATTGTAAGAGGAACCTGGATAAGTGTTTACACGACGAGTCACTGCTCAGAAAGGAATTTGAATTGGAATGACGTGAAAATCTCCAAAAAATGTTGGTCTGTGTGTTTGTCTGTAGCGACACAACCAGGAAGAGGGAAGACTATCTGGAATGGCCAGAGTACTTCATGGCTGTAGCCTTTCTGTCAGCGCAGAGGAGCAAAGACCCGAGCTCACAGGTGTGTGTGTGTGAATATAATGTTGTGGATGTCTATTTTTGGTAAAGAGAAACAAAATGATCTCTGCAATCGATACTACATAAATGAGTTGTAAGGATGTGTGTATATATATATATTTTTAAACGTTTAACTCAAAGACATACCTATAAATAATAAAACAAGACATGTTTTCTGCGGCTGTATATGCACTATAACTCCTTGATTGTAAAATAACAAACAAAGACTATGACAGCAACACTTCGCTGCTATAATCGCATTCGTATGCACACAATTCAACAATACATTTCAAATAAAGTGCATTGTGCACTTTTATTTGAAATGTATTGCTATATCAACAAAAGTGCAATAACATTTGGTTTGCCAGCAGTTGAAACAAATAAGGAGCTTTTTACCAGCAGTGTTCCCTTCACACAGAAGCTGGTGAAATACTTGCTGTAAATCTCAACTTCAACATTAATGAATGAAATCAAATATAAACCAAAGCTTCTTTCCACTGCCAGGGCATTAATGCTTGATCTAGTTATAGGAAAGTGACCCTCAGAGTCCAGGGCTAAGAAAACTCTACTCTGCAGTGGTTACTAATAACTCTGGTTCTATCTGCTCTTCCGCCTGGAAGAGATGTAAAACGTCAGAGTTCGATTCCTTCCTCCATGTTTCTGTCCCCGCCACTTCTTCTGTGGTTCGGTTCATGTGAGCGCTGCAGCAGTCTTAGTCCCGCCCCAAATGCTCTCATTAGTTGAGACGAGTGATGACGCCAATACTGATCAACATCCCACAGACTTTAAAATAATAAGGTTATTAATAACCACTGTTAATGCGCAATAAAATAATTGTTGGCGTGACTTTAATAATGCATTTATATATACATATCTCTATATCCCTGTGCAGGTGGGTGCGTGTATAGTGAACCAGGAGAATAAGATAGTTGGCATTGGTTACAATGGGATGCCAAACGGCTGTGACGATGACCTGCTGCCGTGGTCCCGCTCTGCTGACGACCGTCTGGACACCAAGTACCCTTATGGTGAGGACGCACACACACTTCTGCTTCTGTCTTTTTTGGATTTCTTTTTTCCTAAATCAAACAGTTTGTTGGAGGAAGAGTTGCACACACTCCTCCACCTGGTTATTTTGTTGATGGTGTGTTCAGGAGAGGAAGAATAGCTTTTTTTGTAGATCCCACTTAAAAACGTAACAAACCTTGTTAACAAAACTTCCCTGTGTATAAAAGTTTGTCTTATCCCTTCATTTCATAGAAAACACACACACACCATCCTAGTAACATGTATTTTTGGCTTGTTTTCAAAACGACCTACATAAAGTTAAAGCAATAAAGCGTTATTAATGGGCCGCTCTGTCCCGCAGTGTGCCACGCAGAGCTCAACGCCATCATGAACAAGAACAGCGCCGATGTGAAGGGCTGCTCCATGTACGTGGCTCTGTTCCCCTGCAACGAGTGCGCCAAGCTCATCATCCAGGCTGGTGGGTCCCTACAACACACACACACACACACACACACACACACACACACACACACACACACACACACACACACACACACACACACACACACACACACACACACACACACCAGTCAATGGAAGGACTTTGAAGCTTCATCAGACACTAAAATTACAACTCTGGAAAGATATGACAGAACATTTTAAGTCCAGGTCCCTGCCAGCAGTGCAACATACAAGACAAGAGTCAGAACTCTCTCACATGATGTGTTTTATGATTTTTCTAACCCCTATAGAGCAGCGGTCCCCAACCTTTTTAGCGCCACGGACCGGTTTAACGTCAGATAGTATTTTCACGGACCGGGCTTTAAGGTGTGACGGATAAATACAACAAAATAAAAATGACGACTGGCATAAAAACTGTGGTATATTATAAATATAATAATAAACATGAATCTGACTGTGTACTCGTATGCAACTTGACAATGGGAGACAATGACACCCGAAGTGTGTTGCTTATGTCCAGTCTACTCCGTGGCTTTGTTTTGGTTGCTGTCACTGCAGAAAACCCCGTTTCACACAGATATGATGTCGGAAATGGCAACAGGGTTCAGTACTGTTGTGGCGATCTCAGGGTATTCTGCCATGACTTTAATCCAGATCACCGGCAGAGTTGTTGTCTCGAATAGACTTTTAAGGCGCCATCATTTGCGACCTCCAGCAGCTGATCTTCTTCTCGCACAGACATGCTGGATTAACCTGGTTTGTTCATAAATGGGTCGCGGATCCATTCCTTGGCAGTTCGTGGGTCTTTTGTGGTTGGGAAGCAGCGCTCAAACTCGTTTAAAAGCAAAGATAGGTGATCGTGCATCAGCTGAGAGAATGACGACTCAGACTCAGTCTCACCGAAAATCCCTGATAATGTTTGACACATGTCCAATATGCCTCTGTTCACGCGCCGTCCCCACAAATCCAGTTCGGCTTTAAATGCAGCTACTTCATCTGCCAACTTGAAGACAGTTGTCATTTTCCCCTGAAGTGACAGATTAAGTTCCTTGAGCAGGTTGAATATGTCGCATAAGTAAGCCAGTTTTGCGACCCATTCCTCGTCACTGAAATGTGCTGTCAGCGGTGACATCTTTTCTGAGAGAAATCTCTGCAGCGGCTCTCGTAATTCAAACACTCTGTCCAGCGATTTCCCTCGGGATAATCATCTTATTTCTGTGTATAAGAGCTGCATATTATACAGAGCGGGCTTGCTGCGTGGGAATCACTTGTCGCGATGAATCCATATTTTAAGTAGGACTCCTGGTATTGTCTGTTAAATGCAGCTTTCTTTTTCTTGGAAGTCGTAGGCTCTTCTTTCGTCTCCTCACTGGGCCTTTTCCCCTTTGCAAAGACACTTTCCAAATACGACATTTTAGCATGAGAATCCGGTCATTTTTCAAAATAACAGATCGTTATGGCTCAGACAATAAATAAAAAGGAAATAATGTAAGTTATTTATTCTTGCTGTGCGGCCCGGTACCAAATGACCCACGGACCGGTACCGGTCCGGGGCCCGGGGTTGGGGACCTCTGCTATAGAGTGTGTGATGCTTAGCTTCTCCTGTGAACCTCCCCTCTGCGTGTTCTCCTGCTCACTCTGTAAGCTGCTATCATTTCAGATATGTGTTGTACAACAAAGTCTTTCTGGGATGTCTGTTAGAAAATCTGTTGTATAAAATTCCTGGTTAATAACACTAAAGCTGTCACCTCTTTTCACACTGTGCTCTAATACCTTGTACTAATCTGCATCCCATACTGCTCTGTGCAGGAACAGCATACTGATCAATACGTATTTTTCATTGTATGAATTTAGTGTCCATTATTACTCTACATAATAGTCTAGTTGTCCAGATGTGAACCCGGAAATGTAAGGTACTGTAAGTTGCATTATGTTGGGCAATTGGCACAATTAATAAGCATATGGAGACAATAGCTAAAAAATGGCTTAGTCATTTCAACATCCTCAATTTCTATGTGCTGGAGACCCGTACTATTAATTTCTGTCATAAAACTTTGGGGTACTCAACATTTGCATCCTGCTATGCTTGCGGCTGTGTGTGTAATGCAGATATGCAGGGGCTAATGTGTAGCATTGGTGGATGGCACAGTATCCAAATAAGCCTTCAGTAAACAACATATTACCGACGCAATGCATCAGAAGCCTTAAAGGCTTTAAAAAGCTTCATTTCATAGGTGAAATCCCACAACTGGCAGTAATGTTAGCAAATATTATTTTCTTTTTCTCCTTTTCAGCTGCCATGCTCCTCCATGGTAAAGCATGTCTGGGCTAAAAAGACTAATTAAGGTCTCTTTTTTTTGTTTTGTTCAGGTATTAAGGAAGTGGTCTATCTCTCTGATAAGTACCACGGCACACCGGAGATGACCGCCTCCAGAAGGCTGCTGGGTTTGGCAGGCATACAATACAGGTGAGGAACATTTCCTATTATTACACAAGGTCAAAGCGTTACACACACACATCCTACAAAGATCACACTCATTGCCTTTGATAGACTCTTAATATTATTGCTTTTCACTAACCTAATACAGTTAAGTGAAATCTGTTGACATAATTGTTTCCGTTGTTCAGTGCAGTTTTATTTTTTGACAGCACGCCTGGTGTGACTGCAGCTGCTGTCCCTTTCTCTCTCACACTTCTATCTGTTTACAACTTGCCCAGACCTTGTAAAAGTGTACGGGTCTGGGGGACAGGAATGACTTGAATATACAAGGAAGACTTCACTTTCATCCCCAATGTTTGCACGATGTGTTCATACCCTGATCATTGAGTTTTTTCCCCTCTGTGTGTTTTGGCAGGCAGTTCAAGCCCAAGAGGACTGAGATTGTCATTGATTTTAATTCCATTAACCACGCTGCAATGATGAACAGCTCTACCAAGTGAAAAAGCAAAAGGTTCACCTTGGGGAGCTGCTGAGTGAGGCAAGGAAGAAGAGGGAGACTGACGAGATTGAAAGGGACTTTGATGCCTTTTCTGCATGTCTTCTTGCCCCCTGCTTTGTCCAAAGGAAACCTGAAGGATACCTCGACTTTGGCGTCTTTTTGATATTTTGATTAACCGGATATTCAAGATTCAAGTTTGATTTGACGCTCATCCTTTGTGTGTGGCAGAAGGTCTTTCAGTACTGCCTTCACACTTCTTTCTTTTACGCTCCCTTTGGGTTTGGGCATACACCACGACTTGGGACATACTTTCTTTAGTGTTTCACCTTAAAATCCTTAGTGTTGGGAAGCAGTCTCCCCACGGGCAACCAACGATCCTTAGAACAAGGTTCCAGATTAGTATGGAGGCGGCTTCACTTTGTTTGACCTGTCACAGTGGCAGCTTGGGGTAAATCAGGCTTCTTGAGATTTCTTTTATCAAACAGGCTTGAAGAAAGAACCTCTGTTCTGCTGAATTGTTATTTGCAAACTCATTAAAATGTAAATAGACAGTCACTTCCCATGAGCTCTCGATCCCAGGGTGCTCACCTGAGTAAAGCTTCCAATGAATCTCATCACTATGAATATGTCAGTGTGTGCATTTATTTTTAATATATATTCCCTGTAGGTGGATATGGATCTTATATTGAGTGACCATTTTTGTAGTTCTCTGAAAGATGTGGCGGTCTTCACTTGGTCAGGTTTTATAGCGTGTTTTTGTAAAATGTCCTTCTGTGTTCTACTGTCTGCAGACGCTCTGTAACACGGTACTTTTTATGTTTCTTTCCTAGTACCAACATGTCTTACCTATGGACCATTATACTGTTTTGTAGATGAAAACTAACATGTCTCCAAACCTCCATTCCTCTAACCACGTCAGCTCTGAGTTGAAGTCAATAAAACATTTGGACGGCACAATCTAATGTCCACTGTGTTCCATTTTTATTGCATTTATGATGTCATGAGTAAAAGGGATTCTATAAATAATTGACAAATACATACAGCTTGTCGTTCATTAATTTAAATCACATTTTGATGGAAGTTAAGTTATTGGTTTAAGAATAAAGTGAACAGATGATGTGAAGACCTTTGCCATCACTGATAAAAGGAATACTTACAAAAAACATTATTTTATATACAGGCTGACCAGTTCAACTGCATATTGATTTACCATAGTCAGGCAGGATTATACAATTATTAATAATTGGTTATCAAAACGGCTATTTTAGGTTTGGTTACAACAATCCCAAGGTCACATCTGACGTACTAACATTAAAAATGAATCTGCCACCAATAACCCTTTGCACAAATACCAAGTTTCTACTTGTTCTATTCCAAATTCAAACACCATCTACAACCTCAATATTCTGCTTAAGCAAGATATTGATAGTAATGTTATATTTCATGGGTTTGTTTTTTAAATTTTCTTTGACTATTATAGTGGAAGACCTCTAGCACGCACACACCCACACCTACACACACAGTTCCTCAGCAGTCCATCTCCCAGTCATGGGTTGCGGTGGAATTGTCAGTTTATCTTAGAAAGGTTCCTAACGGAGTGGAATGACCCGGAAGTACCTCAGTGGCAGCCATTATAAGAGCTGTTCTGATTCTCTAGAGTAATGGTTCTTAACCTGGATTCGATCGAACCCCAGGGGTTCGGTGAGTCAGTCTTAGGGGTTCGGTGGAGGTCAAGACACACACTCGACTCATATGATTCGTGATGACTCGCCCCGCTTGGCCATCACTGGCTGCAGGTGATCACGCTACATCCCTTGGCCTATCTGTGCTGCAGGGAATTTGGTGCGATCAGTAGTCGACTTGTGACTGTCGTGATGGTACGTCGTGTGATTTCTTTCTTAATATTTGAATCCCTTCATACTAACTATGTCGAGCAAAAAAAGAAAGTGGTCGGACGAATATGTACAATATGGATTCACATGTATAACGGAACGTGATGGGAGTCGGCGTCCTAACTGCATGATTTTCAATGCCAAGTTGAGCAATTCTAGTCTAGCACCGGCACAACTAAGGGATCACTTCCTTAAGCAGCATGGAGATGGAGAATACAAGAACACAACACTTGCGGAATTCAAGGTGACGAGAGCCAGATTCAATGAAAAGGCTACTCTGCCTGTTCTCAGCTTTGTACCCATCAACAAACCGATCCTCACAGCCTCGTACGAAGTTGCTTACCTGATCGCAAAGCAGGGCAAACCACACACCATTGGTGAAACACTCATAAAACCAGCTGTGTTGAAGATGGCGAATATCATGCTGGGAAAAGCGGCTGAAGTTAAGTTATCCCAAATTCCTCTTTCAAATGACACCATCAGCGACAGAATAGAGGATATAAGCAAAGACATCTTGGCTCAAGTATTTGCAGATCTGATTTCAAGCCCGGCAGTGGTGTAGTGGGGATTTTTTAAGTGAGGGTACGGTATTTGTGACGTCACCCCCCAAACACACACACACACACACACACACACACACACACACACACACACACACACACACACACACACACACACACACACACACTCCCACCCAAAAAGCCATACATATATTCAGCTTAACATGCAGAAATACACACAGGTGTCATATAGATTATTGTTTGTTTTATTTAAAATTCAGTACTTACATGAAAGCGCTTGGTACCGTCAAAGAAATCGCCACACTGGGTCAGGAGGCTCACTGCGAGATTCGGTTGCAGGTCTTGTTCTCCTGTCTTCAGCCGAGCGATGGCATCGCAACCAAGTGGTCACGTAGCTTGTCGGATCCCACTGTGTCATCGGTGGTCCATGTAGCTTGATGAACATCAAAGCAGATACCCTTTCGATCAGTAATCTTGTGCGGATTGGGGTGATAATAAGATTCATTTGGCTGAATCCCCTTTCGCACTCTGCAGTGCTGCATGGGATGACTTTCGTGCAGTTCATTAAAGGCCTAAGATCAGGTGTGTGACTGTCATCCCCAGAGCTCTCGATTAAATCCCTAAACCCGTTGATTGCACTCGCAATATGAAGTCTGAAGCGTTTGCAGAGTGCCGCTATTTCCTCCTCTCCAAAACCAGGCGGCATATCTTGCGCAGGCGGCCAGTTCTCGCGCTCCAGAACTTTAAGTTGCGAAATCAACTGGGTATAGTCCGACTCAGCTTGGGCATTTGCCGGTCCGGATGCTGCAGTTGTGAACATCCGACGGCTTAAATTGTTGCTTAGACTTCTAAGAAACTGTTGCCGGTTTATGGAAACAATTTTTGCATTGTCTGTTAGCTCAACGGAGCCAAATCTGCCTGCTGAGATAGCGATTTCAGCAGCAAGGACTTTTGTCCCAGGTCGTTCTCCCATTGCATCAATGAACCGAATGCTACGTTTAATCAGTTTGTCTGCGTAGGGCACTGATGCAGTGCGTTTTTGCAAACATTCTGACAGTAGAGCTAACTCATGCAGCGTGTCATTCATAAGTGCTAAATCCAGCAAAAACTGCTTTGAAGTCAGCCGCTTCAACAGACCTCTATATGACAGCCTATCAGAGGCCGATCGCTTCTCATCTGTCATTGCATTGGTAAAGTGAGCACATAACGATTCAAAATTATCCCAAACGGCAGACACTGTGCGGAAAGAACTAGCCACCCATCTTGTACTTAACACACGACCGATTTTCCCCACTTGTTGTTCCAATATTTCAGCACACTCTGCCAGCTCTTTTTTATTTTGGGGTGATCTACTGTACACAGTGTATAATTTGTCCATGAATGCCTGAAAATGGTTTACACCATTAACGTCAGACACAGTGTCGTTAACTGCGAGCTCTAGTCTATGATTTAGACAATGCCACGTCAAAATATTGGGATAGCGTTCAGTCATTCGTTTGGCCACACCAGATTTTCGCCCCAACATTACGCTGGCTCCATCACTTGCAAAAGCTATTAAGTGCTTCTTTAGATATGCGTCATCAAAACCATGAGCATGGAGGCATTTGAGTAGAGTTTGCAGAATTGTGTCCACTGTTTGGTTAGGAAGTTCGATTAAATCCAGGAACATAAAGTGTGGGTCGTATAACTTGTCTGTTTCACATTTGAGATAGACGATCAATGTAGTTTTGCACCCTAGGGTCGTTGATTCGTCGATCAGGACTGATATTTTGCCTTCTATTTCCTGAATGCGTTGACAGGCTTTTTTACGCATTTGGGAAGCAATGTGATCTGTAATTTGTGATGCACTGTAACGGGAGTGCAAGCCAATGCCCGTGTCAATCCCATTCTGGCTTTGTAACTCCATCAGTCCATAATGGTCAGAAAATGGCCTATTTTTCTGTGCTATGTGGTAGACGGTTCGGAACACGGCACTAGTAGCCTTCGTGAAGGATGCATTCATTCTATCACAAACTTTATGGATTGTCTCTCTTTTTGCTCTAGCTTGAATCCGTTGAGCAGCAACGTGACCACTTGACTGGAGGTGCCTCAGAATTTTTTTTCGAAGAGAGGTTAACATTGTGCTCTTCTCTGTTCCACTATGGGTGATACTGTAGGACCGCCATTCATCTCCCATTCGCGAACCTTGGGCTTTGAATACAGATAGATCACTAATGGACGTACACACTTTGCAGCCCAGTTTCCCGTCCTTTGCGTCGATCCAGGGATAGGCCTCCTTTTTTCTCTTCCACATCTCCTCAGTCCAGATCGCGAACGGTGAGCTGTCGGAGCTCCCCATAGAAATATGGGAGCTCCCCACCACCTCCGCGCTAGCATTAGCAGAAGATGTGGGAACTTCGGTGGTGGTGCTGGCTTGTGGCTCAGTCAACGTCTCTGGCTCCTGAATTTCATTGCTGACATCTTTCCGAAAATAAAAATCAATACTTTTCTGTCGATTTGACATTTTAATAACTACACTAACCACACTGAAATCAAAATAGGCTACACATCACATCCACGTTCTCGTTGTTTTTTTTTTGTCTTGTTTTAAGTCTCAGGTTGATGACGATTATCGAATGTTCATGTTATGTTCATGTCGTAGCCAATATAGGTCACGGACAGATACTGGGGATGTCTTATGTAGCCTATGTAGGTTGTTCTCACCATTGCCAATATCTCCGGATTGACATTTGAGTTGTAAGCTATTTTTTTTAATTTTTTTTTTTAGTTGTAGCCTAAGCTATTTTATATTTATTATTTTTTTATATATCACGTCGGGAGAAGTGGGTGGACGGCGTACCCCCGCGTCCAACGCCCACTACACCCCTGAAGCCCGGCAAAATTCAGCCTCCAACTTGACGAGACCACAGACGTTTCCAATCTAGGCCAGCTTGCTGTATTCGTGTGCTATGTGAAAGACGACATGATAAAGGAAGATTTTTTATTTTGTAAGCCTCTTACAACAACAACTAAGGCAGCCGATGTGAAGAAACTTGTGGATGACTTCTTCAGAGACAACAATCTTTCGTCGGATATGGTTTCTGCAGTTTGTTCGGACGGAGCTCCAGTCATGCTGGGAAGAAAGTCTGGTTTTGGTGCGCTAGTGAAAGCCGATGCACCACACATCATTGTTACGCATTGTATTCTGCACAGGCATGCGTTCGCAACAAAAACCTTGCCTCCAAAACTGGCAGAAGTATTAAAAATTGTAGTGGAATGCGTGAACTATGTGCGAAATAGTGAGGCACCGCATCTTCAGTGAGCTGTGTAAAGAAATGGGCTCTGAATTCGAGGTACTTCTGTACCATTCTAACGTTAGGTGGTTATCCCGGGGACAGGTGCTGAATCGTGTTTTTGCCATACGTGTGGAATTAGCCGTTTTTGCAAGAGCACCAACATTGTCATGCAGATTGCTTCAAAAATTCTGAGTTCATTCTCATTTCAGCGTACATGGCTGATATCTTCGCAGCTCTCAATCGTCTCAATCAGCAGATGCAGGGAGGTGGAGTCAACATCATCGAAGCGGAAGAAAACCTGAAGGCTTTTCAAAAAAAGCTTCCGTTATGGAAACAACGAACAGTGAACGATAACTTCGCAAACTTTCCCCTGCTGGACGACTGTGTCAGTAAGATCCAAGATGATGGAATCGGAGACATTTCTGTACCCGCGGAACTGAAGCAAGCAATTGCCACGCACTTGGATGAGCTTGCAAAGTCTTTCGACGGATACTTCCCTGCAAGAGAGTCATATCCAGCATGGGTGAGACAGCCGTTCACGTTTGGTGTTGAGACAGCAGATGTCAATGACGAAATCATTGAAATTCAGCAGAGCCAGGTTCAACAGCAACTCTTCAGAACAACAACGCTCTCAACGTTTTGGTGTCAACAAATGGTAACGTACCCTGTTATTGCTAAGAAAGCCCTGGAGATTTCCATACCGTTTGTTACAACATATCTTTGAGAGCAATCCTTTTCGAGGATGCCGGACATAAAAACGAAGAAAAGGAACAGACTTTGTTGCGAAAATGACATGAGAGTGGCACTTGCCAAGGTGAAGCCGCGCATTTCTGAACTGGTCTCTCAAAGGCAACAGCAGAAGTCACACTGATTTGCAGTAAGTATTCATTATTTATGTTTTTGTGTGAAAACCATGTTTTGCTGGTTTTGTTCTTTGAACACAGTGATGTTGATGCACGGTTCATTTTGTGTACCAGTAAAACATATAGCTATGTCTTGAATTTGAAAAAATCACATTTTATTTTTCCAGTAAAGAAGGGTTCGGTGAACGCACATATGAAACTGGTGGGGTTCAGTACCTCCAACAAGGTTAAGAACCACTGATCTAGAGGAAGGGATCTTTGAAACTTCCTTTATAACCTCCTTTATCTTAGGAAACACTGGCCCTCCCTTTACGAAAGGAAAGGAGAAAGTGCTGTCCCACAATGCCTTGCGGCCGCAACTTTTACTTTGACGCAACATTCGGCCGTTCACAGAAACAACGTATCGTGACGTGAGATGCGTATCATGAAAGTCACGGGGCTTATTAAGCAGTTTAAAATTATACCGTAACTTACTTTAGTGCTTTGCTTTGAACGTTCAGCTCTATATTAATCAAAAGGAGAAATATGAACATTACTTCTTCACTGAAGTGATCAAATAAAGTCCACATTTCAGTGTTTGTCACAGGCATCAGTTTCACTTTCCTTTTTGATTTCCGTACAACTCCAACCTAATGAAGAATACATGTTCTCTGTTGTCCTCGTTCATAAAGCATAAACAGCACAGTGCAGAGTAGATGTGCTTTCAGTAGTCCTGTACAGAGAACTGTAGTTCCCCACAGCAGACGCACATTAATAACGTCCACTGACATCATAAACACATAGGATAGTGTCAGTGCAGTCGGGTTCTCTTGATCGTCTTTTCCTAAGTCCTTTTGAATTCTCCTATCCACTATTCCTTAACCCGTGACCTTTCACACAGAGGTCAAGGAATAGAGCACAGGAGAAGAGGATAGGAGCTGATTTGTGGACAATATATAGATAGATCCATAGATCTGCAGCTAATTTCTTCTTCAACATACAGGAACACAGACCCTGACATCACTTCCTGTGTCTGTGTGCTAGACACAGTTTTCACTGTGGCTAAATGTTCTGTTGTGCATTGTATGTGTCAGACATGTGGACTCGAGTCACATGACTTGGACTCGAGTCAGACTCGAGTCATGATTTTAATGACTTCAGACTTGACTTGATCAAATTCGGCATGACTTACGACTCGACTTGGACTTGAATACTATTAACTCGAGACTTGACTCGGACTTTGCCTCTTTTACTTGTAATGACTTGACATGCCTCGAGTCAAAAGCTAAATTTCCTGATCATGGACATCCTTCCCTGCAATGCGAACCTGCGAAGCCCCAAAGACCGCAAAGTGAGAGAGCCGGCAGGCAAGTGCGAGCAATGCAATCATGTGGTGGATTTTGGCCTTTTTGGATTGGATCAGGGACCTAACCAGCGTGATTGGATAATCCCCGGGTTTCCCCTCATTAATATTCACGATTTCCCCGGATTTCATCTACGGAAAAGATGCAATTGTGCCACGGAAGGGAAGCCTAGTCTCTCTCTCTCTCTCTCTCTCTCTCTCTCTCTCTCTCTCTCTCTCTCTCTCTCTCTCTCTCTCTCTCTCTCTCTCTCTCTCTCTCTCTCTCTCTCAGACATCTTCTTATTTTCACACACACACACACACACACACACACAGTACATAAATACACGAACACACTCACATACAGTAACACAAATAACTAAGATTAGGGAGGTGTACTCTGTCTCTCTCTCTGTCTGTCTGTCTCTCAAGCGCCTACCCCCAGCACCTTTCATTGTGTGTAGTCATGCTGCTTAATTGTTATGCAGATTAAACATTGTTTTATTGAAATATTAGGTTTCTTTGTGATTTAAGCAAAATGTTGACCTACTGTAACTGGCATCCACTGAAGCATCAATGCCAGTTACATGCATCCACACAGTCCATGCCTCACTAGTCAAGGCGCTTTACCAACTTTAGGATGACAGTGGTGCCTTCCGTGCTCATACATTTCTAACCCACCATTCACACACAATACTTTGAAGGTCTTTGGGCGCATGCGTATATACAGATATATAAAATATATGCATAGTTTAATCTGTATGTATAAAAAAATACTGAAGATTAGGTTGATATGTTGAAATTGTGTGATCGTTAGTCTGATAATGGCATTATTAAGTGAAGAGTACATGATGACTTGTTCAGGACTCGAAGAAGCTTGGGACTTGGACTTGGACTCGACTTGGCTTTGGTGTTACTTGGACTTGGACTCGACTTGCCCTTCTCTGTCTTTACTTGGGACTTGACTTGGACTTGACTGCTGAGACTTGGGACTTACTTGGGACTTGCCAAACAGTGACTTGGTCCCACCTCTGGTATGTGTTACATATAGGAACATCTCATTTAAATATAATTGTGTAAGCATACACTGCTTAAATGGACTGTGACTGTGAAACTTTAGGTTCCCAAACGTTTTTAATATTTATAAATTATAAACATAGTTGAATTATTTGTCACAGGTTGGAAGCTGTTGTTCGAGATACCATCACTAACAATGTAATCTTCCCTCAGCAGCAGGAGAGTTTAGAGGACCCGGTGTTTACGGCTCTAAATAAAGGTCGCTTTAATACTGAAATGTCCAGGGATAGGAAAACAACACACGTTGTTCTTTTGATATTTGTTCCCTGGTATGAACGTTCCAGGGACTCCTGGAAAAAAAATCTGCACACCTGCTTTCTTTGGCTGTTCCTTCATGCTTGCACAGATTGTTGAACAAAAGTTCACAATGGGGGGGTTGAGAGTTCGGCATGTTTTGAAATGCCTCAGGGAGGGTGCAGCAAGCCTAAAATCTGGCATTGACACTGTGAAACCCCCACTGATATAATGTGTTTATTTAGCCAAACGAGGCAGCAAAATATCACTGAGGAACTAAGCTGCTACCACTGTGACATTCACCCTCCTGTTGGACGTCTCTGAGGAGACACGTTTCTGCATCTGGACCGGGCTGCATTTAGAGTTTGGCCAATAAAAAAAATGCAAAACAGAGTGTGAAGCAGAGACACACACACACACACACACACACACACACACACACACACACACACACACACGCACGCAACCACGCACGCACACACAGATCTGGGTACAAAAGAATCACATGCTTTATTATTAAAGGCCCTGCTGAGGGAGGAACAGAGCAGAGTGTCTCTCTGAGGTGGGAGAAGTACTCTGATCTTGTACTTGAGTAAAAGTAGAAGTACTCAGATCTTGTACTTGAGTAAAAGTAGAAGTATTCAGATCTTGTACTTGAGTAAAAGTAGAAGTACTCAGATCTTGTACTTGAGTAAAGTAGAAGTACTCAGATCTTGTACTCCAGTAAAGTAGAAGTACTCAGATCTTGTACTTGAGTAAAAGTAGAAGTACTCAGATCTTGTACTTGAGTAAAGTAGAAGTACTCAGATCTTGTACTCCAGTAAAGTAGAAGTACTCAGATCTTGTACTTGAGTAAAGTAGAAGTACCAGAGTGTAGGAATACTCTGTCACAGTAAAAGTATTCTAAATGTTCCTCCAGTAAAGTAGAAAGTACTCTCATCTAAATGAACTTAAAGTAGCGACAGTAAAAGTAGTCATTGTTTGATTGGTCCATTTCAGAATAATATCTCTGATATGTTTTATAATTATTGATCATTAAAGTGTTCTCAGAGCTGGTAAAGGTGCAGCTAGTTTGAATGGCTTTGTATACTGCAGGGTAGCTGCTGGATTTACTGCAGGTGAACTAAAGTCTGATTTAAGGGTTGGTTATATTTACCATCATTAATCCAGATCTGTAACTGAAGGTGTTGGTGGAGTAAAAGTACACCATTTCCCTCTGAACTGTAGTTGAGTAGAAGTATTAATGAGCAACAAAGGGCATTCCCTGAAAATTGAACTTACAGTAAGGAGAGAGGCTTCATGACTGAATGAACGGCTGCAGCAGGTCACTGTTTCTTTATAAAGGCTGTAGAGGAAAATACATTCAGGAAAAAGCAAAGGACTTAAAGGCCTCTCCTCCCACCCACCACACCACTGATTTATTCCAGAACAAAGCATGTCACATTCTTCTCCTGCCACTTCAAGGCTGATCGTATAGTGTGATGTTTCATTTTATCTTCCAAATAATTCATTTAGTTAATTAGGTTGAACTGAGCGCTTGCTTAAGGCCTTTTTGATCTCTCCCGTCTGATGAGCCTGTGGACGGCAGCATATTTTTAAAATTAATCTGGTGAGTCAAATAGTGACAGCAATAATGGCCTAGTGCAGTCCATTTATATTTAGTATGGTATTATATCATTAGTGTCCACGGCCTCGGTCTGAGGTGGGAGAAGCGGTAAAAGTAGCAATACTACGGAGTAAAAACTACCACGTAAAAGTACAACATTCAAAATTGTACTGTAAGTAAAAGTAAAAAAGTATTAGCATTACTAAAAGAATAAAAGTATCTTAGTGCAAAAAGGCCATTTAAACTAACAGATTTATTTCAATACTTGTATTAGAATTATTGGTGCATTAATGTGTTCTTCACTTTAATGCTGCACTTGGTAAACATGGGATTTATCGTACATTTTACTCCTGGGTAGCTTAGCCTATAATAAATGATTATAGTGCAGATTTTTATTTTGTATTAATAAACTCTCCAACTACTAACTAAATATGTAAAATAAATGTAGTGGAGTAAAAAGTACAACATTTGCCTACAAAATGTGGTGGAGTAAAAATATGGTTTCAAGGTTTCAAGGTTTCAAGGTTTTATTGGTCATATGCACAGCAGATACAGCGTATATGTTGGCAATGAAAATCTTATGTCGCGTGCTCCTCCAACAACTCAACATGCATGGTGCAAAAGATAAATAAAGTAGTGCAAAAAGAGAGAAGAATATTTACAATAACAACAATAAAGATTTGAGGATGTGAAATATATACATATGTGGAATACATTGAAAGTATTTAAATACTTTACACTGTTGAATGAGGAGGTATGGACAGATGCATATATTACGTATAACAGATGTATATGGCAGATATGTACAATATATAGATATGTGTACTATAAACAGATATGTATGGCAGATGTGTATAATATATATGTATGTGTGTACTATAAACAGATGTGAGTAGACATTCACACAGCTCAGGAGTTCAGTAGTCTTATAGCCTGTGGTATAAAACTGTCTCTGAGTCTGGTGGTCTTGGTCCGGATGCTGCGGTACCGTCTGCCAGACGGCAGCAGACAGAACAGATTGTTGCTGGGGTGATGGGGGTCCTTTAATATCCTACCGGCCTTCTTCCTACACCGCTGGGTGTAGAGGTCCTCCATGGATGGCAGCTCCGTCCTGGTGATGTGCTGAGCAGTTTTCTCCACCCTCTGTAGAGTCTTACGGTTGAGGGCGGTGCAACTGCCATACCAGGCGGTGATGCAGCCAGTCAGGATACTCTCGATGGTGCACCTGTAGAAGTTGCAGAGTATCCTGGAGTCCATGTTGAACTTCCGCAGCCTGCGGAGGAAGAAGAGCCGCTGTCGAGCCGTCTTGGATATGACCCTGGTGTGATGTGTCCATGTCAGGTCCTCACTGATGTTTACCCCGAGGAACCTGAAATATAAAGTATCTAAACGTGAACATACTCCAGGACCTCCATTTTGACATGAGTGCAGTACCACAGCATGCTCTCTACTTTTCTGTTGTCACATACACAGGGAGGAGCTCCTGGACATTCACCTCACTTTTTAACCAACCGGAAAGGTTTTATTGGGAGGGGCAGCAGCTCTCTTCACATATGTTTCCTGGTGAATAACTGGGAATACATTGCAGGCACCTCTAGTGAGTTTTGCTATTCACACATCTACTTTATTCACTGTTATAGCTATAAATTGCCTTATTTTATTTAATAGTTAATCATTTATTTGCTTGCTGTTTTTGTTTATAATGATTATTATTATTATTATTATTATTTAAGTGAGGTAAAGTAGTTTCTATACTGTTATTTTGAAAGCAAGTTCTGGCACTGGGTGATTCGGGCACCTGGTGTAATATTGGAGACAGGTGGTGGTCGGAGCAGAGCACCAGTAGGCACATGGTTTTTTACCAGGTTGATTCAAGCTAGCAGGAGAGCCGTAGGAAAGGCTTAAGGAAGGAAACTGTGTTCATTGTTCTTTGTTGAATGATATTGGATCATGCACATAAATGCTCAAATAGTGACTCTTGTCTGGACTTGGATAATATTTCCCTAAAAAAGATTCACTATCTGGTGCCTCAGTGGAAGTTTACTTTTACGTTAATTTTCAGTTTTATTTTAATATGATTTTGGCCGCTACATTCAGGAACACCTCCAACAGGTGCTTTCTACACGTTAGTATAATGCTGGGATATATGGAAGGGGATCAATAAAATGTGGAAAATACCATAGAACATGATCCACATCATAAAAAGACCCACGTACAAACAAAAGATATAAATTCAACTTCCTCATATTTATTTGGAAAATTGATTTTTAAATTTATTTAAAGACGAGAATTAGTAAATTCCTGACATTTTTTGTGGTTTGTGTCGCCAAATGTAATTATTGTTGAATTCCCGACATCTTCACTTCAAGACCGTTTGAGTGTGTGTGGACGGGGTGGGGGGAGGTGAGGGGGAAGCAGCTTTTATAGACCAGTCCCAGGTTTACACACATTAAGATCCAGAGTGTAAGAAGTGCTCAAAGACCGGGGCGAGGCTGGACGTGTGTCTAATGGACAGCTGATTTTGGTTCTGGCCATTGTTCTTAAAATCATTTTAATATTCAACAAGTTAGTTCAACAAGTCAAATCACTCATGAAAGCATTGGCATAAATAAACGATTAACAAGTTCCTGATTGAATGATGTCACCATCAGAGTGTTGTGATTGGTTCTCTCTCTCCACCTCGCAATGTGACGGCTGTCATCACACAGATACTCTCAATATTCGTTTTTCCACATGGCTTCAAATCCGCCTTTGCATATATGATGTCACGACGGGGTGTAATTAACAAAGTCCTCCTGTTTTGCACCAACACATATTCTTCCACTCAGAAGTCTCTCCTGATTGGACCCGTCTACTGTTGCACTGGTTTTCACTGAGCTACAGTGGGGCAAAAAAGTATTTAGTCAGCCACCAATTGTGCAAGTTCTCCCATTTAAAAAGATGAGAGAGGCCTGTAATTTTTATCATAGGTATACCTCAACTATGAGAGACAGAATGAGAAAAAAAATCCAGGAAATCACATTGTAGGATTTTTAATGAATTTATTTTCTAATTGTTGTGGAAAATAAGTATTTGGTCAATAACAAAAGTTCATCTCAATACTTTGTTATATACCCTTTGTTGGCAATGACAGATGTCAAACGTTTTCTGTAAGTCTTCACAAGGTTTTCACACACTGTTGCTGGTATTTTGGCCCATTCCTCCATGCAGATCTCCTCTAAAGCAGTGATGTTTTGGGGCTGTCGCTGGGCAACACGGACTTTCAACTCCCTCCCAAGATTTTCTATGAGGTTGAGATCTGGAGACTGGCTAGGCCACTCCAGGACCTTGAAATGCTTCTTACGAAGCCACTCCTTCGTAGCCCTGGCGGTGTGTTTGGGATCATTGTCATGCTGAAAGACCCAGCCACGCTTCATCTTCAGTGCCCTTGCTGATGGAAGGAGGTTTTCACTCAAAATCTCACGATACATGGCCCCATTCATTCTTTCCTTTACACGGATCAGTCGTCCTGGTCCCTTTGCAGAAAAACAGCCCCAAAGCATGATGTTTCCACCCCCATGCTTCACAGTAGGTATGGTGTTCTTTGGATGCAACTCTGCATTCTTTCTCCTCCAAACACGACGAGCTGAGTTTTTACCAAAAAGTTCTATTTTGGTTTCATCTGACCATATGACATTCTCCCAATCCTCTTCTGGATCATCCAAATGCCCTCTAGCAAACTTCAGACGGGCCTGGACATGTACTGACTTAAGCAGGGGGACACGTCTGGAACTGCAGGATTTAAGTCCCTGGCGGCGTAGTGTGTTACTGATGGTAGCCTCTGTTACTTTGGTCCCAGCTCTCTGCAGGTCATTCACTAGGTC
The DNA here is from genome assembly GCF_036324505.1 of Eleginops maclovinus. Classification (NCBI taxonomy): domain Eukaryota; kingdom Metazoa; phylum Chordata; class Actinopteri; order Perciformes; family Eleginopidae; genus Eleginops; species Eleginops maclovinus. The sequence continues at coordinate 27,393,542 of NC_086353.1, read as the reverse complement.
CCCCCGTGTGGTTCTGGGATTTTTGCTCACCGTTCTTGTGATCATTTTGACCCCACGGGGTGAGATCTTGCGTGGAGCCCCAGATCGAGGGAGATTAGCAGTGGTCTTGTTTGTCTTCCATTTTCTAATAATTGCTCCCACAGTTGATTTCTTCACACCAAGCTGCTTACCTATTGCAGATTCAGTTTTCCCAGCCTGGTGCAGGTCTACAATTGTGTCTCTGGTCTCCTTTGACAGCTCTTTGGTCTTGGCCATAGTGGAGTTTGGAGTATGACTGTTTGAGGTTGTGGACAGGTGTCTTTTATACTGATAACGAGTTCAAAAAGGTGCCATTAATACAGGTAACGAGTGGAGGACAGAGGAGCCTCTTAAAGAAGAAGTTACAGGTCTGTGAGAGCCAGAAATCTTGCTTGTTTGTAGGTGACCAATTACTTATTTTACCGAGGAATTTACCAATTAATTCATTAAAAATCCTACAATGTGATTTCCTGGATTTTTTTTTCTCATTCTGTCTCTCATAGTTGAGGTATACCTATGATAAAAATTACAGGCCTTTCTCATCTTTTTAAATGGGAGAACTTGCACAATTGGTGGCTGACTAAATACTTTTTTGCCCCACTGTATATTCTGTGATCTGCTGTATTTTACATTACACTATTACATTTCATTTAGCTGACGCGTTTATCAAAGCGACGTACAATACTGTAAGTGCTTTCAACCATGAAGAAACAAACTCAAAAGCAAGAATCCTGCATGTCCGTTTCCTTCAGGCCCGGTTCCAGAAAAAAATGACTTGGGGTGCACCAGCAGTAGGCTTACGTTAGCTACAGTGGCTGGCAACAGCAATGAAAAATAGCATTGATGTTACGGTCCCCAATGAACAAACGAGAACATTTCAAGTGGGTTAAAAGTTCTATCCTGAAATATTTCATCCAGTCCAAAGTTGCACACAACTTATGGCAAAGAAAAGCACAAAAGCTGCAAAAGTGTGCTGATAAAAACAAATTGAGAACATATGGTAAATCAAGGCAAAAGTATTATTAAAACCATGCACATCATCACCTTGGTCCCATATACTCTGGGAAGAGAATATTTACTGTGCTTGAAAACCGGTATCACATCCTGATGTGAGGATGGCTTTGAGAGGTGGAGAACATTTCAGCTGCAACATTAGCTTGTTGATAAGCTTGGGATATGAGATATTGTTGTAGCCAGTCGTGGTGAAGACATCTGTGCTATATATTATTTGTCCTGTAAGTGCAACCAGATAGAGGGCCTCTTACAGAAGAGAGATTTTTGATTAATAAAGATGGAAACAGTCTGTCCTGATAACCCTGAGGAGCTCGTTCCACAGGCATGTTTTAGTTGAGTGCTACCTGGGTCCAACTCACCGTGAATGCGTCACAAGCGGGTTAGCTCAGTGAGGGCCCGTGCTGAGTGTATTTAGAACCATGTCCTGTAAGAGACGCTGATCCCCCCCACAGCACGGTAGGCCAGTACCAGTTTCTTGAAGCTGATTGGGCAGTCACTACCAGCCAGGGAAGGGAGCGGAGGAGAGGAGTGCTGTGGTATTGAGCAAATGGGAGACATGAGTTGGGTTTTTGACAGTTGATGTCAGTGCTTTTTCATGAAGTCCAAGTGGACTCGGACTCTGAGTGGCATTCCTAAGAACTGTTCCAATAGGAGCTTAGAGTGATTTGGTTCTGCTGCAGACTTGGTGCAGCTGCTGGGTAGAACTGAAAGAAAGGACACGTTCAGTCACATTAAGGATGTGAGGATGTTGGTTGGTGGACCTGAGGGAGAAAAGTGTTCATCAGGTGGTGTGTCATTATCTTTGGACTCAGGATGTTGTTTTTGGCCTCCTGTTGTAGGTCAATAGCAACAGTTTCCTTGATATATTGAGAAGCTACAGTAGAATGGTACACTTTATATTCTGCTTCTTTATGTTTTGTTATGTTTTGATATTGTCTGATTTGGACACTTATACCAGCAACCTACCGGTTACCAGCCCCCCAGGCTACTGCTGAACTCAATGCAGTCTAAGAAACCATGAAGGATAGGGAAGGAGGGAGCCGAGTTCTGCACTAATGTGAAGCAGAGCCAGAATGGAAGCAAATCCTTGTTGACACAACCTAAATGAGCAGTCAGTGTGAGGAGGCTGAGCCCAGGTCGATGCGGAGAGAGAGACGGAGGGCCGCCCTGCTCTCTCACCCTGAAAAAGTGCTCTTACAAAGTTCCAGCAAGCGCCAGAGAGCAGAGTTTTAAAAGAGAAGAGAAAAAAAAGAGCAGAGTTGAAAAGTGTTCTCGCTATTTGGGCTGCATGAGAGCTCAACTGGGTTTCTTAAATTACTTCTACCTCAACCAGATATTACAAAAGCTCAGTGAGAAACATTTCAAATGCTAATGAAGGTGACTGTGTGTACAGAGCAGCAGTCTCCCCTCTGCCTGAAACACAACCACACACACTGAGGGTTAGCTGCTGCCTGCCAATCCCTGGAAGAAACAGTTGATGATCAGCTGATCTGATTGACTCATTCATGCCTGAAACTTTATCCAGCCTCATTATTCCACCAGAAGCTGGATAGAGTGTTGCAGGAATGAGTCTGAAACCCGGAAATTAGTTACCAGTTTACCTCTTCCGGGCTCTCTCATCTCAAAGTCATTGTTTTTTTCAAAGTGTTTCTGGTAAGATGCCTGAAACAAGGGCTGTAGTTAGCAGAGAGATTCGTTTCTACGACATTAAATACATATATTGCTAACAAGTGTTTAAATGAGACGACTAAACGTCATCACATAGCCGTCTTTAGCTTAACGGTGTTGCTGGGACATCATGTGTCCGTGATGTGGTTCCTTACTAGCTTAACGTTAGCTTTTTATTTCTGGAGATCGCTTTGACTTTTATATACAGTAAATGGTGTTCATATGTGAAACCAAACTTGTAAGTATGATAAATGGATGTTTGCCACAGATGTTATTTTCTGCTATAATCCAAAGTCCAACGGAAATTTTATGGAGGAAACCGGTGAGAAGCTACATTCAGGGTTAGCATCTGAAAATACATCCTCAGTGCACTTTCTCTGAGCCCACTGTGCTTTTATAGCATCATCACAAGTCAGGGGCTACATTGAATATTTACTTGATGCATCACGTGGTGAAATATCAATACTTGATTACTGTTTTGTAATTTGGTCCAGGGCTGCAGACAAAGAGCTAAACAAATTACAACTAGCAGAAAATAAGGCAGCAGGATGTACTTTGTAGTGCTCCTACAGACCCAGTGTGACGGAAATGCTGGAGAAACTGAACCGGTCCACATATGCATTACATTTAGCCAGAAAAGCGACACATTTACCACACAGTATATTATCACATAGGCATACATTGCAGTTTGCTCACTATAACTTCCAAACATGACATGCAATAGAAGGAAGGTTCATGGTACCCATTCAGATATAAATATACAGAGCCATGGTCAGATGGAATTCTTTGCCGATCCATACCCAGTGTCTGTGGGTATGTGCAAGTTTTTGAATGATGGTTAAAATAGAATAATCATTTTTGTTTTCACTTCATTTTGAAATGGGAATTGCATGAAATAATGACGAGCTCTTTTTTTTGTTTTATGTGTGTTTGACTGCGTGTGTGCTGACCCCAGGAAGAATATCCAATGCTCCTGCTAGTGCTAATGATCCTGATAAAGAATACTTTCTGATCCTATTGCCTAATTAGAGTATGAGACAACTGAGTCCATCACTCAAGGTTAGATTCGCCATGGCATATCCTTTGGTTTTGACAGAAGATTTGAATGTGGATGTCATACCTGATTATGTATGAGTGAATGAGGGGACCGCTCTGAGTCAGCTGATTGAGATGAAAACAGGAAGTATACAAATAACTAAAAGAGCAATGTCTTCCTGATTGAACTTTTCAAAGCTTCAAAGTTTTCATTTTACAATAGCTCTATAGGAGGAAGAAGTTTATAGCACTTTGTAAAAATATAAGTAAAAGCCAGAATTCCAAATCTTAAATGAAACTGACTATCAAATGTAAACATATTAATGAGTAATATTTCGCTTATTAAATCATTTGATATTATAAATACTGTGGACTTTATACAACAGTTAGGAAGTTCAGGTCAGTGGTGTCCAACCTGAGGTCGAGCCCCATCTGGAGGCCTACAAAATATATTTGAGGGTGATGATTGATGATTGAGATGAAAATCGTTCAGATACATGAATATATTTTTAAATATAGCTAACTCGACCTTGTGGGGGAGACTAGTCTTGAGTGGAAGCATCTATTTGGTGGACCTGCTGACCTCGTAAACATCAAACATGTCAAGAAAAAACCTTCAGCAACGCCTCCAGGGAGATGAACTCCATCACAGCAGGGCTCATCACAGGTTAACATACTTTAAGAAAATAAGAAATGTCATTTGAAGTATCTGTACTGTATTCCTAGCACACAATGTAACATCCCCTCATGTTTGTTCATTTATTTATGTTATAGGGCAAGTTATTTATCAGGATTATGTTGTATATTACATGCTTAGTTATAGTTTAGATGTAGGTGCATGTTTAGTTTCATTGTTCACTTTTCAAAATACAGTCACTCAAATCAGGCATTGCACTTCCTGTTTTATTTTATACTTACCTTTCCGTCTCTTTCAGAGCCCTTTCTGCCATTGTGTGTTTCCCCTCCAGTGAGATTGTCAGCCCTTCCCTTATTGTTGCCACCTGTGTCCCCTTACCTCTTGTATAAATAGTCCTCAGGTATGGTTGAATAGTCCACAAATCAGCTCCTATCCTCTTCTCCTCTGATCTATTCCTTGACCTCTGTGTGAAAGGTCACGGGGTTAAGGAATAGTGGATAGGAGAATTCAAAAGGACTCAAGAAAAGACGATCAAGAGAACCCGACTGCACTGACACTATCCTATGTGTTTATGATGTCAGTGGACGTTATTAATGTGCGTCTTCTGTGGGGAACTACAGTTCTCTGTACAGGACTACTGAAAGCACATCTACTCTGCACCGTGCTGTGATGGTGCTGTTTATGCTTTATGAACGAGGACAACAGAGAGAAATACACTGCATGGCCAAAAAAAAGGTCACACTCTAATATTCGTTAGACCGCTTTTAGCTTTGATTACGGCACGCATTCGCTGTGGCATCGTTTCCACAAACTTCTGCAATGTCACAACATTTATTTCTGTCTTGCATTCATTTTTTGCCCACTGCACAAAGTCTTCTCCAGCACATCCCAACGATTCTCAATCGGGTTCAGGTCTGGACTCTGTGGGGGCCAATCCAAGTGTGAAAATGATGTCTCATGCTCCCTGAACCACTCTCACAATTTGAGCCCCATTGATCCTGGCATTGTCATTTTGGAACATGCTCGTGCCATCAGGGAAGAAGAAATCCATTGATGGAATAACCTGGTCATTCAGTATATTCAGGTAGTCAGCTGACCTCATTCTTTGGGCACGTTGCTGAACCTAGACCACACCAACTGCAGCTGCATCTTTATGTTCCCTAGCAAATTGAAGTTTAAGTGATCGCCGATCACGATCATTCAAGATTTTTTTCCGACCACATTCCTTCCTGGAAGATGATGTTTCCCCGCTGTCCTTCCAGTTTTTAATAATGCGTTGGACAGTTCTTAATCCCATTTTAGTAGTTTCAGCAATCTCCTTAGATGTTTTCTCTGCTTGATGCATGCCAATAATGTGACCCTTCTGCAACAGATAACATCTTTTCCACGACCACAGGATATGTCTTTCGACATGACTGTTTAACAAATGAGAAGAGCTCACTGCATCAGTTAGGGTTCAATAACTTGTTGCCAGCTGAAACATAATCACCCATGCAGTAATTATCCAATGGGAGGCTCTTACCTATTTGCTTAGTTAAATCCAGGTTGTGACCTTTATTTTGGCCGGGCAGTGTATATTCTTCATTAGGTTGGAGTTGTACGGAAATCAAAAAGGAAAGTGAAACTGATGCCTGTGACAAACACTGAAATGTGGACTTTATTTGATCACTTCAGTGAAGAAGTAACGTTCATATTTCTCCTTTTGATTAATATAGTGCTGAACGTTCAAAGCAAAGCACTGTGGCAAGTTACGGTATAATTTTAAACTGCTTAATAAGCCCCGTGACTTTCATGATAAAAGTGGCGGCCGCAAGGCAGCATTGTGGGACAGCACTTTCTTCTTTCCTTTGGTAAAACTCTGGAACTCCTTGCCGCTACATATAGACAGTCTGATTCCGTAACAACATTCAAAATCCAACTCAAAACCCACCTATTCAAACCGGCATTCTCATTATAAACTGTACCCTATGTCTCTCCATTTCCATTTCCTGTTGTTTGTCTTGTTTTACCCCGGCTGTCCACTGTTTTAACTCTCCCTATATTACCCTTTGCCCTGTAAGATGTCCTTGGGTGCTATGAAAGCTGCCCTCCAAATAAAATGTATTATTATTATTACAGGAAGGTCCAGTGTTTCTTAAGTCAAAGGAGGTTATAAAGGAAGTTTCAGTGCTCCTTTCCTATCATCTAGAGAATCAGAACAGCTCTTATCATAGCTACCACTGAGGTACTTCCGGGTCATTCCACTCCGTTAGGAACCTTCCTAAGATATACTGACTATTCCACCGCAACCCTGGTCTCCCTTTGTCCTGTGCCAGTTAGTCTTGTCTCTCAAGAGAGCCAGCGGTTTAAACCAAGAATCTTTCAAGTTATATTCCACAGTCCAGTTTATTTAGTTTAATGTTTTAGCAGTTTGCTTTTCCACATTTTGCCTCTGAGGGATTTTTGTTGAACTTTGTTTTCATCCTTTGTAAACACTTTTTGCAAATTTGAATTGTGTGTTGAGTTGTGGATTTGAGCGGCACGGAACATCAGTGAATATACGCATTAAAAAAAACATACTGTAGTTTCAAGGAATTTTATTCTTTACCGTAGAAACACTGTACATAAATTACTTTCTCTGAGACTAATATTGATGTACGGATAAGTGGAATTTCTCAACCTTCAAAATAAAAAACATTGTCAACTTGTCTTTGAAAAAGATTGGTGGCATATGATGTTAACGCTCTGTGTGAAGTTCCTGTTCTTTCCTTTAAAATGATTAAGATGCCGACCCAACCTGAAAAACACACATACTCACAAAGAAAACTCCAGATAAGAGTAGAGACCTACAATCAATGAGAAAACATCCACATCGATTTTTGATCTACCACTGTTACTCATTAAAGTCACTGATGGCAATGCACTGTCCCTTTAAGGAGAAACCAGCAAAAACAAGGAGAGAAGCAACAATCAGTTCCTACTCACAGCAACCCTCCCCACAGCTATGACAACATGTTTCTATTGCAAGCATTACTACTACCTTTGACCGATAAAAGCACAAGGTCAACGCATTATGAGGCTGAGTCCCATTCTGCAGGTGTGAAGGACCCACAAAGAATTCAAAACACTAGAGCTGGGCCCTGTGTCCTCACAGACCGCTGCTGATTGTAGTCTGAAACTGTACATTTTTATAGACTTTGTAAGAGGACAGGGGATGAGAAGGAGTGGTTAAAACTGACCAACAGATAATAGGAGGAAACAAAAACACAACTCAAAGTTTTGTTCAGTTCTGATCATGGTCCATTCCAGTGGTGGCGGTGATGGTGGTGTAATAAGAGTAGTAATAGTGGTATAGGTAATAGTATGTAAACATTTTTTGTTCATTTTTTATATCCCCTTTTTGTCTGAAGCAAATGCAAGTTAATATATAAAAACAAAACAAAAATCCAAACAGAAAATAAGTCTTTTTTTTCTCCTTCGTACAAATTGTAGTCTTTGTTTTGTGCCTGTCTGTCTTAGAGAGTCCACATCAGTTCAACAGCAGCTCCAGTTCCTTCAGCCATGGAACAATAGCTCCTGTAGGCACGGCTCACAGAGGCCATTAGCCCAGAGACGGCTCACAGATGTGATGCCTGCAACATCTGTGAGCGAGCACATTGTTCTACTGACTGCTGACAGTTACAACTGTCTAAATGCTTAGAGCTCACCTCGCTGGGATGGCTGCGGAAACGCTCCGTTGGCTAATTAAACGAGTCTCTACATCCCACAGGTTCACAGCTAGATGCACACGATTATATGACTCAGGTTAGCCCCGCCTACCAGAGAGAGGGGGAGGGGCATGCGTGTAGGCTGTTTGAGGGCAGACAACAGGGCGACAGATAGAAAGAAAATTAGAAAGAAAAAGAGAGAAAAGGCAAACGACTGAACTTTCCTGCAGCCTCATGAAGAGTTTAAAACCATCTCGCTGTTGTTTCATTATGTTTCATAACGATCTCCACTAAATCCATTCTTTTTGTGTTAAAACTGAACTTTTTGTTAGTCTGAGTCATAGTGGGGTAGAAATGAGACGTGGTGAGCCGTGTTACCTCCTCCCTATCTCACTCTGCCGTAGGAACTGCATGTTGTTAGCGCTGTCTGCTAGCTCAGGGTACTGCTCTATGGACAACACGTAATATCCGTCGTAACCCAAAACCTTCCCGCTGCTCAGCAGCTGCCGTTTTTCTCCCTCCGTCCACAGCCGGACTCCTTCCTCTCCGTCTCTGACACGCTGCTGCTCCCGGGCCCAGGCGCTCGACAGCGCCCTCTGCCGGGCCTGCTCCAGGATTCGAGCTTTCTCCTCGTCCAGCGTCGTGCCGTAGCGCACGTGAAGCGCCAGAGAGCCGTACTGCAGCTCCACGTCAGCAAAGCGCCGCGTTCTCCCGTTCATCACCGTGGTGGACTGGGACACCGTGATATTCACACCATTCTCCAACGACTTCCTGCCCGAGGTGAGCCGCAGCGCGCTGAGGTCGTTCTCCGGCAGGCTGGTCTTGATGAAGTAGTGTGTGTCCCGGCCCTCCACCGTGTAATGCAGGTCTTCCAGGTTAAAGGCGTTGTTTAAGACTGCAGCCACTTTGATGCAGTCCTCATTGGCGATGTTGAGGGCATTGGTCACCACGCGGCCTTGGATCACGGCGAGCATCACTCCCTTGCCGATCAGAGACCTGACGCTGGCGAACCACAGCCAGGGTTTGGCGTGGTCTGAATGCCGCCGACTCAGCTGGATTTCTGGCATCCGCTCAAAGGACAGGAAAGCCTGAGACTGACGAGTCACCTCCTGCTGGACCCCCGAGATGGACTGCACACGAGACAAAGAGATATTGGTGTTGACTTTATTTACTGCTTGCTATTTACCACATCATGGACCAGGCGTGGGTTCGCTCCCAGTCTCTCTGCGGTCAACACGTATCCTTGGGCAACATACTTAATCCCAAGTTGCTCCAAATGGCATGGCCAGGGGTGTGTGTGTGTCTGAATGTCTCTCTGAATGTGTAAATGCGGGCTATGACTGCCATAAAGACTGGAAAAGCATTACCCAGATGCAGTTCATTTACTTTTTACCACGTACATTACGTTATTTTGGTTAAAGTAATCCATATCATATGGTGTTCTTGTGCCCTGATAACAGAGTGATGTTGTGAGTGTGTGATACTCTGAAGACGGTGATCCACCATGGTGGTGAAGTGCTGTGAATTCTCTAGCTAGATAACTAAAGATAACTCATTGTAATAATGAATACAGAGTTAGGTTCTCTGTGGGTGCATGTTGTATAATGTGATTTGTTTTACTGTTTAGTTAGAGAGTGCGATGTCTGGCTGAATGTATTGTCAGTGATCAGATGACTGTGTGATGAGTGCATTGGCTCACTGAAAGAATAGTACCAGTTGACAAGGCGATAAATAAACACACTCACAATATAAGGGGAGACTATATAGATATGAGGACCAGAGAACTTTGTTTGATGTATATAAGAAGAGGAACTCAACAGCGCTAAAACACATCAGAGTGTGTGAAGTATCTTTCTTCTGTATGTGTGTAGCTTCTGATTTCATTAATAAGTCGAGTACACTAGATAACGCCGTCAGTCAGTTTTTGTTTTCCTGTTCTTTTTCAGCTTAACTTGTCCCTCACTATCCTGACCAAACACGTGTGTAATTATTCATTCATATGTTTTGCTGTCACACAGCAGGGACTGTTGCCTCGGAGATCCATGTTTCTCTGTCACAGATGTCATACTCACAGGCAGGTCGTCCCACAGCTGGCTCTTCTTCATCTCCAGGGACGGCTGTGTCAGGTCAAATTTAGGAATGGGGAATCCTGGGATTGCGTTGTGGAGATGGAAGCCAAACGTGACCAGCCAGATATTGACATCTAGAAGGGAAGAAAGCAATGTGCAAAACAAAGGAAGAGAAACCACAAGGCATGCAAACAAACTGTAATAATAAAGATGCCTGCTTTGTATTTGTCTTATACTTCCTTGCAATTTCGACCAACCAGTAGTGTTCCTTTAAAATCCTCAGTGGCCTAACGTTGTTGCAGCTTGTTGCTATAGTCATTTTGCAGCTTCCAATGATTACAATCCAAAAAGTATCTGACCCAACTGAAGTACTGTATCATTTCAAATCTCCACAGTAAGGTTACTTTACTGGCACCATACTGTTCACTTTAAGAGCATTTTTCTTTCACAAAGTGAATAAATAATCATAATCTGATCATCACTATTCTGGAGAGAAACAGGCAGACCTATTTGATAATTACTTTCCATAAACAGCTGCGGAACCAATTAAGAGACCACTTCAGCGTTATCATTTCTCTTGTTTTATTATATATAGATATGTCTTTGCATTAAATTATTTTTATTTTATTTTATTGTCTTCTCTAAACTACTGACAATTTCTCTGGGATGGAATTCAACAGACACTGGACAGACTGCCATACTTGTGGAGATACAGATTTAAGAAACATTTGGAGCTGTATATCATGTTTGATAGAATAAAAAAAAAAACTTCACTATTCAGGCTGATAAAAAACAACATCGATTTATAGTTCTATTAAATGTGTTCTAATGACATCCACTCCAAGCTAAACTATATTATTGTTGGGATTTCTTTATGACTTAGCAAAAAATGTAAGCACTGAATAATCCACAAGTAAATAGAAGAAACACAGTGTGTTCTCAAAATGATAAGTCGGCTGAAGCAGGTTTTAAACACACATTTACTTGATTTATGTTAGGTACAGTATGAGCCACAGTGAATGGAAGGGGAAGGATAGCTCTACTTCTTCTCCCAGCCTCTTCTGATAGCAAACCGTTCTATCTACCGGTGCTTTTATACGGTAGAATCCAAGTGCTCTGGTTACCTGTGACATATTCTTTGACCTGGTGGATCTTGCTGACGGGGTTGTTCCCTCTGAACATGTAGAGATTGAAGGGCTGGGGATCTTTACCAACACGTGTCCATGTGCTGATGTCCGGAGTGGTCCACCTTCAGAAAAAAACACTCTGGTCAGAGGTGAAGAGAACAAAGCTGCAGAGCATCCTGCTGGAGAACAACTGTGCATGTGTGGAGAGCGAGTGAGTGTGCACCTTCCAGCGGGGATGTCGTAGTCTCTGTCTCCAAAGTGCAGCAGCCGTGTGAGAGGATCATACAGACCTCCGTGGAAACCAATCACCAGCACAAAGTCTGGGTTGGAATCAAAGTAGACCTCCCCATATGCTGTGTACTGCACCTACACACAAACACACATTCAGCATGGAGACCAACCATTGCAAAATAGAATTCCAACACAATGTAAGCTCAGACAATGTATTCATTTTAAAAAGGGACACACACCTGTTTAAGCAATAGTCCGTTGTTGCTGAAGACAGCCAGCGGGGTCCCAGTGTTATCACAGGCAATATAGAATTCCTCCCCACTGCTGATCTCCATAGCAAACACATGGCCCTGTGCAGTGACACACACAGATACACAATATTTTAGTTGTGTCTTTTCTCAAACCCTTACCTCATTGTTAGACCACTATTTGACATTATTTTATATTTATTGTACTACAGCATTAGTTTTACCTGCATTACTTTAGTCTTCATGAGTAATTATTTTACACAATGACTGACAGAAGATACAAAGGGCAAACATACTTACATACAAAGTCAAATAAAATAAATACAATACATGCTATAATAGACAATGAATTATTATATAATATATATATAACATTACAATTTTGTAAAATTACAAAAAATAGTTCCTTTTATTTGTGCTTTTGTTTTATAACTCCGCTTGATAACAGAAAACTCTAAATCACGTGAATCTCAGTCTGCCACTGGGTTACAGGCTCACTGGTGAAAGAGTGACTAGAAAGATATTTTGAAGTGGTAAAGAGGAGCTGCTACAGAGGAGAGCATCCCCCCCTCTCTAATCCACATGCTGTACATTCACAGTGTGTTTCCTCTGGTCACTGGAGGGAAACCTGCTGCACACACACTATCATAAACCAAGAGCTGAGTGAGTCATAAATAGAGTGGGAGCTAACCTTCTCAATCTTCAGTGTTTTGCCTGAAAGCTACCTGAGATTCTGGAGAGCATTAGTGTTTTGGAAGAAGTATAATTTGTGCAAACTCAAGTGTGTTTCGTGTCATATCAGCACTTTCAGAATGCGTTCAGAGTAGATACCTGCAGATCGTAGTAAAAGGATGTGATCTCGGAGCTAGAGTGGTTATAGACGTGGGTGATCCTGGTGGGGTAGTTCAGGTCAGCGTAGAAGAACTGCAGATGTTGGCCCAGGCTGTTTCTGGACGCCACTCGCCGACCCAGACCATCATACCGGTACTGGATGGTCCAGCTGGCCGCTTTACTGTACACGCGAACTAGAAGCCCTGAACGACAGATGATACAACAAGATGTTCAAACATTCTGTGTGTAGGATTTATACACTGAATACTTAACCCCCATTGGTGGTATACATTTGATTTATACATTGTTACATTTTACTTAAATGTGGAATAACCCACAGTGCTTAGACTGTAGAACGCACTAAATGATAGAGGCTGGAATTAAATCCATCAGAGACTAAACTGCTGCACGAATGTTTTGAGAGAAGACAGATGCATCTCTAGAATAAACTGTGAGAAATTGTTGTCTCATTACCAACCAAGCTACCAAGCCTTTTCACTGACTCAGTGAGCAAGCTAGCAGTCTGACACACAGCTTTAGACATTGGCTGCCTGTTTCAGACTGTTTCTCCTCCCTCTCCACATTTTTGCTTTCCATTTTTGCAAGTATTGGTTTCAAAAATAACTAACCACCCAGACGGTTTGAGCGTAGTGATGATAGGTTTAGCCATAGGCTACCTGTGGAGGTCGAGGCTAGCAAGCTAGCTACCTCAGAGCGCTATGGTTGTAATGACTAGTGATGGCATGACAATGGCTAGTAACAGTTCTGTCAGCCCTGTTCAGAGTCACTACGTCTCAGTGGTTTTAGCACTTATCCAAAGGGACACAGGGAAGACATGGCTGTGTCAGCTCCTGGTTGGACTGGGCCTTCACACTGCTACGTTGGACCGCCAAACAATAAATCTGACCTTTGGAGTTGTATTCAAATATCTCAGCTCCTCGCTGCCTCAGGAAACCGTCTTCATCCAGCCTGTACTGAACATCTCCCAGGCGGGTGATTCTGTCCCTCAGGTCGTAGCGTAGAGGGATCAGGCGACCACTGTTGCCCGGGTTCAGCAAATGCAGGTTCCCATTCAGGTCATAATTATACCTGGAATGTCAGACAATTATACTTTTAACATTTGGCATCCTCAAATGATATTTTCTATTTCAGTTTAATCGTCTGATCCTACCTCCACATCATCTTCTCGTTGAGGGACACCGTCTGCAGCTGTCCATCAACGTCATACTCGTATCCATATTTGGTTGTGTTGGCAAATGGTCCGATCTTGATCTCCCGCTTGGTGACTCGGCCCATGTTGTCGTACTGAATGGTGATCCAGTACATCAGAGATCTGAAGATCTCGTACTGGATCTCCTTGATGCGGCCGTGCTGATCGAAGTGTTTGGTGTATGTCATCACTGCTGTGGAGATGATCTGAGGCAGCGGGAAGACAGAAACAACTGTTTACTTCCTGCACTGAGCTGATGGATTAGACGGACACCAACAGCCGAACAAGCTTCAGGGAGATGTTCTTGTCCTGCTTTAAAGAAACAAACACTTCGACAACCAGATGTATTAATACAATTCAAGCTCAGGCTCTGTTCATCAGGCAGAATCTCTCCTATCACTTCATTCAATGCTCAACTTTAACATTTCTTCAATAACTCAGTGAGTAAATGTATTTTGAGAGCTATTTGTTATCTGTGGTAGAAAGTATAGAGAGTAAACCTGGTGTCTAACCACCTCCACTACCTGGGAGACATCCTGCTCCTGACCAAAGTAGGTGCAATAAAATAAACATTTAAACTGAAACTGAGTTCTCTAACAGATTTTGTTTGCATAGTAAACAATATGAACACAAATGATATGTATTGGTCACTGTTCCAGAGGGATGGGTTTAATGTGTAATTTGCATAACATAATGCTGTCAAATACATCCTTCTGTCACAAAACCAGAACTATAAAAAATGATGTGATGCTATATCTCCACTGGCTCTCAATGCCAGAGGAAGCTGAAACAGTCACATGAGGAGAGTTTCACCAGCAGGCTGTGTGTGATGTGAAGTACACACATTTAACTACATTAATTCCCCTATACTGTAGATTCAGATTATGCGTGATGTGTCAAAGTCTATCCCACATGACTAATCAATGAATGATTCATCACAACATCACTTACTAACAACTGACCCCCCTTATCAGGATTTACATTTAATTCATCAAGGAGAGATGTAAGGCTATTTAATTCATTGCTCCTGTCTCACCTGATTGATATCATAATAGATGACTCCAAACTTCCCAAACTGCTCCACCTTCCCAGATATATCATCAAACTGGTACAGGTCGATGGGGAGTGGCGTCTCGTTGATCACAGCCTGCATGCTGGTCACTCTGAAGCTGTTGTCGTACGTGTAGTCGAAGCGAGCATTCACCATGCCGTCCTCGCTGAAGCGGAATATCTGCCGGTCGACCAGCGGGCCGATCTGCCGGTACCTGATGGAGCAGATGAAGCCTTCGCTCTGCAGGTTGACCGTCTTAAGAACTCCAGCCGTCTCATCATACGTGAAACTGACCCGAGTGGAGTCGTAGAGGATCTCCGCCAGCTTGTTCTGAGGACGCATGAAACACAGCAGGGTGGGTTCACAATAACGGACGTCGGAGAGTCTCTGCTCCAGCCTCAGTGGTCTACTCAAGCTGCAGTACAAGATCGGAGTACTTCTTCCACCTCAGCATACAAATACGTTTTATCAAGGATCATTTTTTAATAAAGACAAAAGGCACAGGAAGCACATACCTGTCTGCGATATTTGTAAAGTATACGGCGGCCCGTGCCTAGATGGGCGATTCGGAGGAGCTGGAGAGAGAGGGAAAAGCACTTCAGTTTTAGTTCCATAACACTGACGATCATGTACTCATCACACAGAAACATCATAAGCATGGTGGGACTATGAAACAATGTACTGTAGGGGTACCATGTCTGCTCTAGTGTGTCCAATATTTCTACAAACGATATACAAGATGAAGACAAAAAATTACACAAAAATTGATCACACACACCTGTCCGTCTTCAGAGTAGTCCACAGTCACAGAGGCGTTGCTCTCCGGGGGGTTGTAGATGTTCCTGTAGTATCCTATGGAGCGGAGTGTCTGCATGGTGTGTCGAGCCACGCTGGGCATGGTGACCGCTGACAGACGGTCCCCGGAGTCAAAGTCGAAGATGTACTGATGCTGGCTGTGCAGCAGCAACACCATGGACTGTAAGAGAGAGGGGGGGAGGACACAGGGACACAACGTCAGAGCAGCACAACACAGCGAGAAGAAGCAAAACAAGACAATTAACACCTGTGAAACATACACACAGAACGTGTTTAAAGAGTCTACAGTATATTCAGCATGCAGCTCCTCACACTGCTTACCTGTACAGACACAGACACCCCAGACCCCTCATAAATAGAATATTCAGCTGTTCGTTTTTTTACAGCTTCTATTAGATGAATATCTTGATGCTTTTGTGCCATCTGCCGGGGTTGTGCGACCCGCTGGACCTTTTGCAAAATCCCCCCTGCATGAGAGGGAACCAGCTGCTTTGCATTTCAAGCAGTGTTCTGATTGGCAGCTAGCTCACTAGCTCTTACTCTTACTACATTTTTGATATGGAATGTCTTCTTTTCTAAGGTGACATTGTTACACTACAAGTCAAAAACCTCATTTTGTTATTTATTTTCTCTTGTTTTTATTCACATTGCATTAATCAGGTTACATTACGTTTATATTTTGATTCTTAGGTTCATATAAAAAATGTACTAGTTATATCAACGGAATACATTTTAAAATGACCCTCCCCACTTCTTTCCTTTTTAGAAATGATAGTAAACCAAGTACAATCTAGCTGGACTTGTACAAAAAGTTGGGACTTTGTTTACAAAAGAGATTTCAGTTTATTTGGTGGTTTGTGTTCCGGCTGTCGATCAGCTGTGCGCAGCGTCTCCACTGCACCCTGTGCGTCTCACCCCCCCAGCAGCAACTCTATCAACCAAAGTTCTAAAATGCTTAACAATTTAAACACATTTTCAAACATAATTACTGTATATAGTAAAACCATGCACTCGTAACCAAAACGGGGTCAGTTTAAACGTAATTCTGTCTTTCTGTTTACCGCATCATTTATGAGAATACATTTTATAACATGTAAGAGAACATATTCAGGGGGGGGGGTCAATAACATATCCGTATTTATGTATTTGTCAAAGTTATGTTTTTGTGTACACTGATACGAGAGGTAATATTTCGATTCAGGGTATTATTTCACATGTTTCCCTCCATTCTTCCTTCTGCTAACGGTGTCGCAGTTTCTCATCACTCCCGTTTCTGTGCCTACACATGGGTCAGAGTGTCCGTGGAGGACGGCACATTTCCCGTCAAGTTTGTTTTTTATAAATCGCAAAGATTGCTTAGAGATTGGTGTACGCCATCTTTTGGGCGCCAACTTTATAAATGAGGCCCCAGGTGATTGTGCTGTTGTGCACTTTGTAGAACTTGTCCACAGGAGGGACTTACAGGAAACCACTTGCATGACCCTTATAGCATAACAAGGGGATGTTATTGCACAGCACAATCAAAAGCACAAAGACAGCGAGGACAGTTATGAAATGGTTTTGAAAAGAGGCAGCGAGTGGATAGGATCGGGCTGTACATTTTCAGCCAACCTCCAGGGAAAAAAGTCAAACAGTCCTTATAATAAGCAGACTTGGCAGCACACACTCAAACATGACACAGAATGTTGCTGGACATCTATAACAACCGTTTGTCCTCAAAGCCACCGCCCACCTCCTTCATTTGTCCCTTGGCTTATTTCTGAGCTGCTGTGGCATTGGGGCCGGCGGCTTCATGCATAACTCTCTGCACGAGGAAGAGAACTGGACTCTTCTCTAGTATAAAGTAACATCCATTTCTTCCAGTGTGTCCGAAACAAAATGCAAAGCCATCCCAGTGGGACCCGCCTGCACTGCCATTAGTGGTGAACAATAATTCTGAAACGCGAGAAGAAAGCAGATCTAATCTTTAAAGAGATGAAGAGCAATTTTCCAAACCTCGTATTTGCTCCTTTCTGTCCGTTGGTATGCGCCCGGGCCGATGCACTCACACAGAGGTAACTGAGTTTGTTTTGTTTCCTCACTTATATATTCTTTTTCTCCTTCAAACTCCTTTAACTACGTGTCTACTCTATTCACAGACTAATAAATCGGTCTTACCTGATGAAATAGACACAGGTAGACAGTAGTTAAGTTATTAAAACTCAATTTAAATGATCAACTTTAATTCACTTTCACTCCGTGCGGGCAAATAACGTGTGGTTTCAAACCAAAAGAACACAACATATTGTCCTGAGGACTCTTTAATACCAGCTGAGTCTCAACGAGGGAGTGGTATTTATATCCAATAGAAAGGGACAGCCACACTCTGTTTGTCAGGAGACACCTTGATGAAGAACGCTTCTCGACTCCAACTGAACCTGTCCCAGCAGTGTGGGTTTAGCTGCCTCATCAGGAAGTGACAGTGAGCAGTGTACACACACCGATGATGCAAAATAGGTCTTTATATTTTTACTCTAGTTATCTGACTGACTGTCGAAGAACATCAGAGGAAAAATGAATAAATCACACTGTAAAGATTTCATTTTCTTTAAGTTGAATGATTTATTTTAGGTGGTGTGAAGAAACTAAGAAGATTTACTCAAGTACTGTACTTAAGTACAATTTTGAGTCTTTCATTTGTTTGCTACTTTGTACTTCTACTCCACTACAGTTCAGAGGAAAATGGTGTACTTTTACTCCACTAAATTTATTTTGTACAAAACTTTACCTTGCAGAATACATGGGTCATTCAAACTAGCTGCACCTTTACCAGCTCTGAGAACACTTTAATGATCAATCATTATAAAACATATCAGAGATATTATTCTGAAATGGACCAATCAAACAATGACTACTTTTACTTCATGCTCTTACATGTATAAAAAATAGGATAAAATAATAACCCTAATTATATAAAACATTCTGCATGACGAGTGTACTTTTACTTTTGATACTTGAAGTACCTTTAGCTGATAATACTTCGGTACTTTATATAATTCTGAAATGGGTCATTGTGCAGAATGAGTACTTTTACTTGTACTTTCAGTATATTTTTATTCTAATAGTTTTGTTTTAATTAAGAACAATTTTAAAATCAGGACTTTACCTTGTAAATGAGTATTTTAAGAGCCTAGTATTTCAAGGCTGTGAGTACTTCCAACACGGATACAAAGAAGACACATATGTTGAGTATGCCTACATATGTCTTTACCTCTGCACTTTGTTGGTTGTTATATCCGTTCTTTCTTTGAGACAACAAAGACATTGAAAAGTAGTTGACTACACTACTCGGTCGTATCAGGGAAACACATTACCAGGGCTAATTGTAGGCTAACTCAAATGTTTCTTTGATTCAGAAGATTATATAAACGTACCCATTTCCCCCAAATAATCCTGCATTATAAGCAACCAAAATGTGTGTTAAAATCAGCAGGGGTTCAAAAGTATCTCAATCTCCAATAAATACAGCGAATAGAAATGTGATCACACTGTGGGGATGCAACGATGACACATGATGGTTGGAGTAAAAGTCTGTCGAACTCAATGATTGAGTTGTATATTGTTTGTACTTCAGTTGGTGATTTGTATGTGCATGTGACTATCACACTGCAGTTATGTGCAGTCATGTGTGTATATGGCTTTTACCTTATCCAAGTAAGTGTAGCTCCAAATCTTCCCATCCGCGAACACTCGGGATATGATCCTTCCCTGGCTGTCGTACTCCCACTTCTCTGTGGTGGGACCCCTCTGGAGGCCTGTTACCTGCCCCGTACTGGGAACACACACACACACACACACACACACACACACACACACACACACACACACACACACACACACACACACACACATAAGCTTTGTGCTAGAGTCTGTTTTATAGACAACCTTTATCCAGGGGCTGTCGTTCAGTATGACCCGGGAGTTATATAGCTACTTTAAAATGCAGTTCATATTGTGAACACAGGGTGTCGCTATCACATCATTTGCACTGTTTTTCTATACATAAGAGCTTTTGCAGGACCATTGTGTTCCTATGTTACTTTGCCTCCTATAACATCATTATAACTCTAATGACAGAAATTTCATCCATACAGCAGAAACACTGGGACTGTCCCTTGAAAAGTAGACATGATTGGACTTGCCTTTAGAGCCCAATGCCACTGGCCTAGCCTATCCAGTTACAACCCTACCATAACACATATGTAAAAGCACTCACCTGGAATATGTCAGGTTCACTGACAGCAGCTTGCTGCTGGGGACCCACAGGGTGGGATGGCCTTGCATGTCATAGATGATCTTCAGCAGGAACTTCCTGTGGTCATCATAAATTTTCTCTGTTCGCAGCGAACGGTCGTAATCCACTGACAGCAGGTTCCTTCCATTCACCTGAAGGGTGGGACACAAACAAATAACCACTGCATAAAGAAACCCTCCATATACACCTGAAGAGTGGAAACATGACTGCTTCATATCTGGAGCGGATTATATAACGTGGTGCCAGAGGAAAGCTCAAAATAGATAAGGTTGATCCTTTGGATAGCATGGAAATGCTTAGTTAATGAAAAAACAACCATAAGATTTAAATATATTTTGTGGAATGTAAAAATGAGCACTGGAGCAAAGACTGAGTGAACTAAAGGAAGGAACCATCAGATGTCTCCACCATCTGCACAGAAAGACGTTCACCATTTTTATATCGGCCCAAATCTCACTCCGTCTGCTTTTTTAAATTCTAAGACATAATAAATATGACATCAATAATAATAATTTAGGATTAACCACCTGGCTAAACAAACAGATAAAAAATAAATAAGGTCTTCAGTTCTTGTTTGACTCAACATGAGGTGCCTCAGGCAGTGAATTAAAACAAAGGTGTGATCCAACACCCATAAAGCACTGAGGCATCACAGAGCCAGCCTGCCGCTCTTTATCGCTTTCTAAATGACGTGCTGTTTGTTCAAACTACCATTTACCAAGACAGATAGACCGGGTCCGGAGCTAACTCACCTTCTGGATCTTTGAAGCCAGGAAAGAACTGAGAATTAGCCAATCAACGCTTTTACAGACCTGCTTCATTAAGGAGAGAGGCTTGCTGGAATACGTTCAAGAGTCATTTTCTATTTTTTTTTTTTAATATAGTCACTCATTCGTTTGTAAATTAAGAGCAGTTGAATGCAGCGAGGTGAATAAAGAGGGCAGAGAAGAGGATATTTGGACGCTGGCTAGTAGCCAGCTGGATGAGAAAGCAGACGGGATAATAGCCAAAAGCCGCGCAGAGTGAGAGCCACATCAGATCAGGAGAAATAAATCATTTCGCAGATTGGCATGGTCATGTTCATAATGAATGGAGGCAAACTGAGGCTTTCATTGCAATGTCAAACAGGAATCTCTAATGGCTGTCATCTTTGTGCAGAATAACCCACACTGCACAGGATTTAACAAATACACCTATGGATTATACAGCACTTGTGTGGGGGGTTTGGGAGAGCTGACAGACCCTGAGGACGTGTACATTTCTTTAGTATGTTTATAAACCTAGGAAAACATGCAATAAAGATACAAATACATAAAAGATCCCATCACCAGGTGACCTAGACACATTCAGGTCATCTCACAGACATGTCAGTGTGTCTGACGGACACGAGGTGTCTTCATTATTTCCTCTAACAGGCTGCTCAAACATTCAGTTTTCCATCTACTCACATCTTCCCTCCTCGGTGGGATTAGCACACCAAGCTGCCTGACGATTAGCATTTAGCAGAAAGGCTGGACCAAAGTTCACTGCTGCACTGTAGAAACGGAACTGTTGACTTCAATGAAATGAATTATGTCAGCAAATTTCACATAGGCTAGTTGAAAGCAATAATGTTAAGTTTAAATAAACAATTTTAGGTTCAACTTCATATTATTGCTTTCAACTAACCTCAAACAGTTATGTGGAATGTGTTGACATAATACCCTTAATTAAAGTCAACGTTTCAGTGTGTTCGTCCAGCCTCACAGCCCCCCCATCATCATTAACGCCTTACTCTGGCATCTCGTTGCTGCAGCAGGACAGCTCGACTGTCACAGACGTCTAGCGGAAATATACTGTGTACAAATGCACACCCATTTCCAAAAACACATCTACCTGCAAGTCATTATTGCTAGCTCACAATACGACCACCCCATTACCATCAGTGGAGCACACATGCTGTTCTACATGAGGGTTATTGGACCTTGCTGAGATGGCCCCACTGTGTGGATCAAACTCTCCTGACAGCGTATAACAACATATATTGCATTTTAAAATGTGTGTCTATATGTGCACATCATATATTTATTGTGAATAAATATGATTAAATTAAACTAGTCCCTATCCATTGGACCACATGGATTGAATAGAACAATATGTCAGTCTAAACCTACTTTAAGGCGTATTATTATTTACCGGTAAATGTTTTTGTTGACAAGAAAGTTGTATATATTATAAATTAAATGTAAATCATTTTAATAATCATGAGTAAAAACGAAACTGTTTTTGTACAGTTTTGTATATTTCTGGACTGCTTGAGGTTTATGTTTATTATTGTTTAAGACCTAATTACATGCCGTAAAGCAGACTCTGGTGCGCAGGTCCAAGAGTTTGAAATGGCGCTAAGCCAGTCAGACATTGGGACGTCTACAAGTGTGGTACAAAACATCTATTTACCGCCTAATAGTAATAGTACAGTTAAAAGTATCTTTACGTCGGTAGTGGACTGCCAAGAGATGAATTTAACCCTCAACACTCAGCTGTGTTTACACACTCTTTATTGAAGGTTTTTGGACTCTTTAACGCAAGTCATAGCTCATATCGCCTTGGAGACTACTGAGATGATGGCAGCGTTTGTAGCGCCCAGGTCAGAGATGAGGCGTTCTGTTTCCGGAGAGCACTCACCCTGAGCTTCCTCCCGAACACGATGACTTTCCCACGGGTCTGCTCCTTCCTGAACCTCCACTCCACCAGGTTCTGGCCGTTCTCTCCTGGCAGCGTCATGTTGCGGCGGGCCACAGTTGGGTTAGCAGCACCTTCAAATAGATACGAAAAAGACATAAATACCATCAGTATCTTAAGAGGAAAAAATATACAGAGCAAGAATGAAGCAGTATTTATGTCCATGACAGCTGTGTGTGATGTGTTGGAAAGGCCTGCGGAGTTATTTGCTATAACTTTCAAGTCACAAATCTTTCGATTGTTCACTTTATTGCAATGTCCTGGTCAACTTGTGCACTTCTTGTGGTTCTGCACAGCCTTTCACAGTGCATGGCAAATCATCTTAATTCTACTGGTAAAACTGAGTTCTTTGTATTAACACACACACTGCATACAAAGCCAGAGGCATGCTGGCTGCCGAGGCCAGGAATCGACCGCTCTTCCTCTGAGACAGCTGCCATGTTTCACACAAATCACATCCGGTATGAATCCATTTTAATTTCTCCTGACTGTGTTCCAAAGCATGCTGAAATGAGCTGTAGAACATGATGTAAGAAATCAGCAGACACACGATACGTCATTATCACTGCAGCAGAGGAGGAAGAAGTACTCAGATTGTACTTAAGTAAAAGTAGCAATACTACAGTGTAAACATACTCTGTGATCAGTAAAACGCTGCACTGTACTAAGTAAAAGTAGAAAAGTATGAACATTACTGTATAATTTAAGTACCAAAAGTAAAAGTAATCGCTGTGCAGAATTGCCCCTTTCAGCACGATATGTTTTAAATTACTGTATAATAAATATTGATGCATTACTGTGTTCATCACTGCAAGGTTGCATTTAAAAGTGGAGTTTATTTGAATGACTTTATCTACTCCTGGGTAGCTTAAATAATAACACAAGATTATATATCAGTTGATTTAGTATTAATAATCCAAATCTGCAAAGTACCTAGTAAATAAATCAGTAAAATAAATGTAGTGGAGTAAAAAGTAAAACATTTTCCTGCAAAATGTAGGGGTACGTATAAAGTACTAAGTACGTGAAGTACCTAAATGTTTAAGTAGAGTGTGTGATTAAATGTCCTCAGTTACATCCCACCTCTGAGTGTGGCCGTTAATGGAAATGTCTGCACAATAGCATTGTGTTGTTTATGTAATGTTTTCTGATATTTGCAGGGAAAACAAATCCTAATGAGTTCGTCAAACTGTGAACTGTGAGTGTGTGAGTAGAAACATGGTCCTGATGCCCTGCCAGGTTCTGCTCACACACAGACCATCACACGCTGATCTCTGCAGAGAGCTGTGCCGGCCCCGGAGAGCACGAGCGCATAAAGCTTTTACACAGAGCGTAGTTCGCTATTTATAAAACATACACACACTGCGGGGTGTTAAGCAGGAGTCATTTATGTTCAAAGCTCTAGACTGGAATCATTTACCAGCAAACACACCTTCCTCCAAATGTTTAAAAATGCTTTGTCTTCTTATTTTGCTGTGAATGGGCATGCTGCTGATGATTTAAAACTCCTCGTTTTATTGCTTGGCAAATGTATTTGATCTGTGGCCATATATTGGTAATGTCCAAATGTGTATCTTTAATTTTTGTCTTGTATTGTTACTTAATTTTGTTTTGTCATTTTGTGTTGCTTGTTTTCTTTTTACTGTCTTGCTGATTGTCCTGTATGTAAGGACCCCCATCTGAAGGAGTTCACCCGAATAAATACATTTCAGTTCATTATGTTACATTACACATTGAGGGTGCTGCATACCTGCCAGTATATGGGGCTCTGTCTGGTAGTGTGTGTCCATCCCATTGGCGTAGATGACCCTCAGTGAGTGGTCGTTCCCCACATGGTAGCTGTTACGAAGCTGGTCTACAGGACGGAAAGAGAGAGCATGAATATGATCCATAACAATATTTCACACGGAATCCATGCCTGGGGTTGTTTTCAAGGCATGGATTCAAAACTCTGTATCAATGCTGAGCTGAATGTAGGGGAGAGAAGAGACAGAGAGGAAAGCAAGAAAGTGTGGGAAGGGGGTTGGGGGGGTTGATAGAGAGAGAACATACAATTCATTTCCTCTGGGCAGTGTTTGAACCTGCTAATGGAGTACATAGCAGGTATTAACACCCCCCCCAGCCTCGGTTAATCAGGTTCCCCTTGACCTCTCACAGGACCACTGTCTGTGTGTGTGAATGTGTGTGTAGGGGGGTGACAAGGAAAAGATTATAGGCGCTTCAGGCTGGACATGTTAACCACTTCCTCCTTTTCCTGATATCAGTGTCATTTTAAAAATGATTCCACAAAGGTTTTTGTTCTTGTTACTATTTCTTAAATAGTTCTTATTTTGATCAATGATATTTCTTTCTTTTCTCTCAACAGGATTGTTTTTCCAGCCTAACTTTATTTTGATAAGTTGTTGTGATCAGATAATCAATGAGGACTTTTCAACTAAAATGTGTAAATGTCTAAAATGTGGTCGCTGGGTTATAGTTTTGATGGTGATTGTATGTTCTGGTTAATATTATGGGGTGGATGTGATGTGTCACTCTCAGCCACCCACATCCATTTCCCAGCACAAAGCAAGGCTTTGTACAGTTAGTCATGCATGTGGAGAGACAGAGCCCATATTACAGGTCTGTTCCTGGTGGAGCGTCTCTGTCAAGCCCGGTGTGACGGAGTGGATCACTGATGAAGATGGATGAAAAAAACCACCTTTTTATTCATTGAATTGTTTATTAAATATTGCATTTATTTGATGCATGTGGAAGAAGGTTAAGAAGCATCTGTACAAATTGTATTGCCTAATAGAATGATGAGCCTACTGGGAGGGGCTATGCATATTTGGGGGCTGTTATGGCACTGGACAGCCAGTGTTGGTGTGGTTTCAGAGAAGGCAACAGCCATGGTATTTGTAAGCTGATAGTTTTTTTGGACCTAAGGAACACCTAATTTGAGTAACTGGAGAACTCTTCTTTTGTTTATTTGATTTCATATTTTTCAAGTTGAAAATATTTTAGATTCTGCATCTTTTGTAAATAAATCCTTAGAGCACAATCAGTCCGACTGCTTATGTTAAAGGAGGGATCAAATTGAACCTCGTCACACCCTGCATTACCAACATGTCCCCCTGGTTTCACACAGCAATCAGCAGCATCCAACTGTCCCAAACAGCAGCTTCTATTTATGTGCTGCACCCCCCCTGTGATTCACCTGGAGCACCTGCACAGCGTGCGGCTGCGATGATAGCCGGGAGGTCAGGCCATGAATAATGGACGTGCATTAGTGGAGAGGAATGCTACAATCTTCGATAGCTTTGAATAACTCATTACATTCTGATCGATACTGCTGTGCTGTGAGGGGAGCGCTCTGTTTCCCTCACACTCAGGGCACATGTTTCGCTCTGGAACAAATCGCTGCCGGCCACTCGAGGCTCGCTTCATCTGGCTCATTAGTTCAGATTTAACAAGGGCATTAGAGCTAAATTATTGTTTTCCCTCGCCGTTTATCCTGTTTGTCTGACATGAAGGATGATGGGGATGGTGGAGCTAACTTATTTTTTTCCTCTGGCAGTTTCTCTCAAATCTAGAACTATCACTGCCTTTGCTCAAATCTATTCTTCAAAGGTTTATGGAGATATAAGATTCTTAATGTACAAAGTTTTATCATCCACTGTGACACGAGGTACCGCTGTGATGGACTCTTTGGACCAATGTCTGGAAAACATTACACATTTTAAGAAGGTAGTTTGGTCGATCAGTACATTTAAACATACAGTAACTAACTGAGTCTAAGGTTATGGATTATAACAAAGGATAATGTTGTGGATATAAATCACTTAGACCCTAACCAAGTCTCTCTCTCTCTCTCTCTCTCTCTCTCTCTCTCTCTCTCTGTCTCCCCCGTGTCTCTCTCTCTATATATATATGGAAAAAATGAAGAGGTCACTTCAGCATTATCAATTTCTCTTGTTTTATTATTTGTAGGTATGTCTTTGAGTTAAATTATTTATTTGTATTGTATTCTATAAACTACTGACAACATTTCTCTGTGTTGGAATTCAACAGACACTGGAATGGCTGCCATACATGTAGAGATAAAGATTTAAGAAGTAATTGTGTTGTCTCTTAATTTTTTCCGCGGCTGTATATATGAAGGATAGGCAAGTTAACAAGTTATTATCGCGTCAACTAATTAATTTATTATCATTATAAAAAAACAATTGTATTATTATTCATATTATTATTTTGAAAGTCCGTTCCTCACTGGCTCTAAATACACAGACAAACCATGGGTCACGGGAGGGGTGGGATCTTGATCAGTATTGGCTTAGGATGGGCGTCATCACTCGTCTCAACTAATGAGAGCATTTGGGGCGGGACTAAGACTGCTGCAGCGCTCACATGAACCGAACCACAGAAGAAGTGGCGGGGACAGAAACATGGAGGAAGGAATCGAACTCTGACGTTTTACACCTCTTCCAGGCGGAAGAGCAGATAGAACCAGAGTTATTAGTAACCACTGCAGAGTAGAGTTTTCTTAGCCCTGGACTCTGAGGGTCACTTTCCTATAACTAGATCAAGCATTAATGCCCTGGCAGTGGAAAGAAGCTTTGGATTATATTTGATTTCATTCATTAATGTTGAAGTTGAGATTTACATTTTTTAGTAACTAAAGGTATTAAATAAATGTAGTGGAGTAAAAGTACACCATTTATCTCTGAATAGTAGTTTACAAAGTAGCTAAAAATAGTATATGGTTAAGTACCTCAAAATTGTACGCAAGCACAGTACTTAAAATCTACTTAGTTCCTTTAAACCACTGTTGGGCATCACTTGATCCATCTGAATCACATACCCCCCATTGCTATTTTAACTTGATATTGTTGCTTTCAACTGACTGAATATAGTTGTTTGAAATCTGTTGACATGATACATTTAATAAAATCAACATTTCAGTTTATTCAGACCTTACCCTGTACCAGAGTGTAGAAGGAGTCTATTGAGGACAGATTGGTTGTGATGGAAACGTCCTCATCCCTCCCTGACGTCTCAATGTCCACAGCGACAGCCCCCGACGACATGTCACCGTGGAGATTGGTCACCACGCCGGTTGGGAAGGTCACATTAGTCAGACGGCCCTCGCTGTCATAGCTACAAGGATGGTAAGGAGAGGGGGGGGGAGAGGGGGGGGATACAGGGACATTAGTGGCCATTACTGTAATGTGCTTTATGTAAAAAATATGAAAGTGCATAAAAACATGCACACACAGCCTTTGTCAGTTTCTTACAGCTGGATATCTCTTAAGCCATTTATTTTGTTATTTCTACTCAGAAGAAAGTCAAGCTTACATCTAAATAATATACTTTTAGGAGATGTTGTTATATTCAGAGAGTCTCTACCCATTAAACTAGGCGTTCTGTTATTTTATGACCACACATCAACTTGAAGGGATGTGAAGGACTAGATGTTACAAATCTGTGAACTTGACACATAAGCCCACTTTGAGCTACTTCGAACAGGTGTAGATCACATGAGGGGATGCTAATCTGTCAGGAGTGTTTTTCTTGATGCTATCAGACCGTTAAAAGCTTCTCTCCTCCTCAGTTGGTTTTGAAACTTTTGAAATGTATAGATCCAACTGTGTCCTCTTTTATTAAGACAGTAGGGCTCTCACTCATAGAAGGTGGTCCAGCCTATCTGGATGCTCTTGGTAGCCAGCAAGCCGCTGTTTCCATGGTAACTAAACAAGACCAGTTCCTGACCCTGAGCCGTGAGTGTCTTTAGACCTCCGTTAGTCCCGATGGTCAGCCAGATGACCTGCAAATACACACACACACACACACACACACACACACACACACACACACACACACACACACACACACACACACACACACACACACACACACACAGTCAGTGAACATCACGATGAGTTTTCTTTACTTTGAAAAAAAGTGATTTTTAGGCTCTTCCATGAAACTGCAGGGAATCCTACTGAATTATGTTTTTTATCAATATATATTTTGATAAGAAAAAGTAAAAGTTGTGCTGCCAGGTTAAAGTCGGTTCATCTCACCTGGTTGTCAGGGGCGACCACACGTACAGGCAACCTGTTGGTGTCTCTGCGGATACGCAGGGTGTTCCCACTGCTGTCCGTTACTGCGGTCACATCGTCCTCATTGCTGTCAGGGGACAAAAATTCAAATGAAAGTAAGAAAAATACACATATATGTATCTGTTTTTAAAATTCCCTTTTTTGGCAGATTAGAGATGCCCTCTGAGAGAAGTGGTTATGACATGCAACAGGTCCAAAATATGTTGTGTTGTGACTACATGGCATGTGCCGTATCCACTCCTCAACAAAACTCTCTATGAATATTATTCAAAGTTAATTTCCACACAAACCAACCTGTAGCTGAAGTTGTATTTATAGTCTCCAGTGACCAGAGACATGGTGAACTGGTGAGTCCCGTTCCCATCAAACACATAGAGCTCCTGGGAGGCGGGAGAGGCCACTTCATAGGAGCTGGGGCCTGAAGCCAGAGAGCCTGCACACACAAAGACAACCGCTTTATTTATCTTCTTTATCGCTTTCAGGTCTTTACACTCATAGAAGATTTTCCCTCAGCACTCATTAAAGTAAAAAATGCCGTAAAGGAAAGTATATAAGGGACAATTATATTCATGATTTACTTTGATCACATGGCTGTGAATGACACCAAGGTAACACGAAACAAAAACACGTCTGTTGGCTATCCCCCTTCCAAAATATCTACTGCCAGCACAGACTGGAACACTTTTCTGCTGGACTTTGCTAATTATTAATATACAGCCCCGGAAAAATGAAGAGACCAGTCCACAGTTTTCTTAAATCTTTGTCTCTACATGTATGGCAGCCATTCCACACAGAGAAAAATTGTCAGTAGTTTAAAGAATACAAAAAAAAAGTTTTTTTAACTCAAAGACGTACCTAAAAAAAATCATCTCTGCGGCTGTATATATGTATGTATATACACATTTACAACAGTTTCACTTATTGCTGGGTAATGTCCCTAAAGGATTGTTATTGTTTGATTGCACTAATTTAAAATGTATTATAAACTGCTTTGGATGAAAGCTAAATTAAATGTAATGTTATAATCACTGTCATGGGCAAGAGGAATGGGTTGGACAGCTGACCTGCCACCAGGGTCTAAAGCATGTTGGTTGGTGTGCAGTCCCTTCTGAAGACATGTGTCCATGTCTTCCACATGCATGTAACAATTTGAATCCACCAGGCCAATGTTTGTGAGACAGAAATTGGTCTTGATATATATTTTATTTCAAAAGTGAGTCCTTCTTTACACACATAGAGATACAGAGCAACATCAGTATATGTCCACTTTGTGTGTGTGTGCTCTATACACACCAGTGGGGGGTTGGTTGCAGCGTATGGCTCGAATGCGGATGTTTCCCAGATCAGCCACATACAGCGTCCCATCCGGTGACACCACTAAAGACGAAGGACAGTTAAGCCTTGCGTCTTTAGCATATCCGTCTCCTGTTTGATAGCAGTCACAGTTGGCATCGTTCTGCAGGACAGAGAGAGAGGCAGGGAGAGGCGCAAGAAGCAGAGAGAGAAAACAACACATCAGGAATGATTTCACCTGATTTAGGTTATGGAGAGTAGAGAAGAGAGATGGGAACAATCCACAAATTCAAGAGGAGAAAATAATTCCCCTGATTCTGATGGACAGAACAGCTCTTCTATAAAAAGCAGTTTAAAGATAGGATGTAAAAGAAGAAAATGGAGGGATGTCTTAAGTGTAAATGTGAGGTTGCTGTTGCACAGTACCTTGCAGTCACAGTCAGAAGGCTCTCCAGCTAGATGGGTTATTTCCCCATCAGTCGACACCTAGCAGGGGAAAAGGAATTCTACATTTAAAAACTAGGCAAACAGAAGGAGCCACTGAGAGCCTCCAGTTCCTCTTCCTCCTCCTCATTGGAGCGTGCTCCTCCTGAGATCTGTTACCAAACACTGACTTGGCATTCAAAGTGATCATCAACTGTTTGTCTGACTAATGTCGTCAAGGTTACCTGTCGGATGCGGTGGATTTTCTTCTCGTCCGTCTCTGCGATGTAGAGGACCCCGCTGTAGGAGAGGGCGATGGCTGTGGCCCCCTCCAGCATGGTCTGCACTGCTCTCTTCCCCATAGTATATTCTATCCCAGGAACCTGGCAGTGCATTGGACGACCCGCCACTATACGGACCTGTACACACACACACACACACACACACACACACACACACACACACACACACAGACATTCGGCAGTCAGCCTTTTCCTATTGGGCAGTTCATACCTGGATAACTGTACCCGCAGAACCAGGAAGCAGAACATCCCTTCTTTTTCAAATATGGACAACCAAACATGCTTTCATTGGTCATATCATCGTTTTATATTGTCTGTGCTCTTTAGCTTATCTATGTGCTTTCATGTCGTTGTGTGTTAATGGGTGTGCATATGAAGGTTTTAACTGGGCATAGTGTATATTTGACAGACTTCTGATGTACAGTTTATCTTCCACTGTCATTATGTATGTATTGTACTTTATAGATAAAGTTCTGTTTTTATTTTCTATTTTGAAATGTTAGATGAATGCTTATGTCTGTTTATTTTGTACTCCTTTTCATTTTCACTTTGTGTGCAATGCCTTGCTGTAAAAAAACATTTCCCAAATGGGGATCAATTAAGTAAATCTAACCTAATCGTATCTTATCTTTATACGTGCTTTTTATTGGTTTTATTTGCTGCAATCGTGAGTCAATTGTCCTTATGTGTTTCAATTCTGGTCCTGTGTTTATCTATGATCATGTGCTCTTGTATGTTTTCTTTAAATGCCATCAACCTGCCGGATGAATCTGAGCCACATTTACATGGTGGACTTGTCTTGATTAATGTGCATTGTTCATTCTTAAATAATTAAATACAAACACAAAATACAAATATATGGAAGCAGGTTTTAAACATCTTTTTTGGGCATAATTGGATGAGGTTATTTGGTATAAAGATATATAGTTATTAGCTTTAAAAGTAGCAGGTGTAACAGGATGTGCATCATGCGATGGGTCTGGACAGTACCTGTCTGTTTTCAGTGATCTGCAGCACAACGTTGTTGTCCAGGACGTAGATGGAGTTATCCATTGGATTGATGGCTACATCTGTGGGCCATTCCAAACGAACCTGGATAAAAAGAGGAGAGAGACCTTTACTTCACATGCTCCTCTGTATATTGACATCTTATTACACTTTGATTTGCTATCGGATACTACTGATGATATACAGTGTATTTCCTGGAGGAGTGAAATGAATCACAGCACATGGCTTTCTGGAACTGTGTGAGAATGACGGATGGATTAAAAATGGTATATAAAAACCACGATAAGTGCTGCTGCTTTAGTAAAGAGAGAACATGGAGAAGTTGCTTATGGCCAGATCTCCTTGAATGAAAATAAAGAGGAGTGTAATGTAATGTGTCCAATAAATATTTGACAAATGTCTATGGCTCTACCAGTAACTTGGGCTGTTATCATTATGCGGTATTTACTAAATCTCCACACAGTTTTATAATATATGCATTTCTACACCTACCTACAGACTGAAATTGGCCAACATTAATCTGCAGACAGAGCAGAATACCTAAAAAGTGTGTGGGCCGCCCGCTTGTTTGTTTCTACAAGTGACCTCAGGAGGTCAACCAGACAACAGCACGGAGTCAAACTGAGCTAAACAACTTCAACTCCGCAAGAAATGCTCTTAACACCTCTGCTCAAACAGATCCCGACCAGCTTCAGCTATTAGATTAAACAACACACACAACAATGTGTGTTGTGTGTGTGTGTGTGTGTGTGTGTGTGTGTGTGTGTGTGTGTGTGTGTGTGTGTGTGTGTGTGTGTGTGTGTGTGTGTGTGCGTGTGCGTAGGTGGTGTTCTTTCCATCCCGAAGTCCATCTCATGTATGTAAGATTATACATTCTCTCTCTGAAACTAAACTTAAGCACTGGCATTCCTCTGTCTTACTCCCTCTCACACTCCCTTTTAGTTTTTCCTCTGTCTGACGTGTCAATGAATTAAGATTTAAAAACACTATTTTTCTGAGGGCACACCAGAGCCACATACTTTATGAACTGGATTTAAACAGAACATGGCTTAACCAAGCTTGGTTAGTGTATTTTACAGCCCTGTCTTCCATAAATCACGTACCAATGCAACGTATTTGCAAAGCAGTTTACATTTTGAAACAATTTGTCCCAATGCAAATGTGATGTTGTTAATCTGCAGTGTAGTAGTAACAGGAAGGCAGTCAGTATGCATGAAGCATACTTAGACTGTTAGACTGTTACCTGTCTTATGTGCATGCTGGTGTCGCAGGTCAGAGGTCGTGCAGAGGTCAGGTCGTTGCTGCCCAGCATGGTGGAAATAATTCCATTACGATCAACTTTCCTGATCATAGTTCCGTCCACAAAGTAGATCAAACCATTCCGGTCTACTGCGATCCCTGAGGGGAACAGAAAAAAGGCACACACATAACTCAACGCATGGCTGTCGAGGTGATTATTAACACATCAGGATCCAAAGGAAGAAATGGAGGTGAGGGATCCTCCTGTGGGGAGGCAGGATGCAGCTGCAGCATAATGCAGATAATATAAAGAGGAGAAACATTAATAAGAACATAGAGCGGGAGTGTATTTAAGCAAAGCCAGCAAGATGAAAACTGTCAGCGGTGATAAAACATATATATAAAGTAGATGAGCAAAACAGAACAGTATAAAGAAATATAAATCTGTAAATATACTATAACAATTGATTTGTTGAGCATAGTATCACATGTATTCAGTGTCCATCATACGCTGTTCCGCTTGGTTTTATGATCCACACAAAGACATTCATGATTCTAATATATCTAAGGACACGTTGCTGTAGAGGGACAATCCCGCCTGTCCTGCCAGAGCACTTCTTGTTCCCTTAGGATATAAGCCGTCCCACAGGACTGAATCTCCTCCCAAGGTTATTCGTTCAGGATGCTATATGTCATTATTTGGAGGTTCTGCCCCCCCCTGCACCAGTAGTGTTGCAAGAGTTGTTCTGTATGGCAACGACAGGGTATGGATGCACCTGAATATGGCGTCTGATGCTACTTCCCTCTCTATTTTTATTCAAATGAACTAACCAAGACTAATTCCAATTAAGCTAGTTGATATGGCAATAAAATACACAATCTCAACATGCCACTGAACTAATAATAGTTTACACTACAATATGGCAAAATGTGCCTGGAAATTGTGTCAGCTATCTCATCATTGCTACATCCAACAAGATAACACTCACTAACAATAGCAGCCTGCCCACGAGTCACGATTCAAAGATAATAACCAAACTATTGACTAAAGGCAGGTCAGCAAAATTCAAACAGGCTTTTAAATTCTATATATGCTTTTCAGAAGTGGAGTAAACTGCAGTGCTGTGTTTTATACAGTATTCAGAGGCCTTAAGATTACATGTGAACCAAACTCACTGTAACATCCTCAACAATAAAACACCATGACAACATCATCAAATGCAATGCTTGCATAAACATTTATTCAGTGTTTTTTATGCAGTGACATTGAATTTAAATGTGCCTTCAACAAGACAAGGGGCAAGCATGAATGATATTAATTTGCATCAAATCTTTATTCCACCAGGTTTATTGTCGGGGACATTCTAAATCTGTAGTGAACTTTGAGGTGCAATAAACTCTGTCCCAGTCCTGAGGAAGCCAGTCATCACTGTGGAAGCAGTATTCCCGGGATGCCAATTAAGCAGGAAATGAAAGAAATGGTGTGCATGGATGAGTGGAGTTGGTGCAGCTTGGTGGATGGAGGAATTACACCACGTAATACATTTAATGCAATACATGTCTTTGAATAGCTCCTACTGTACATCCTATACCATACAGGACACATGTATCATTAGTTGATCAGTGTAGAGCAGTGGTCGCCAACCCATCAATCGCGATCGACAGGTAGATCGTTGAAACATTCCCTGTAGATCCCGCAAATAATAGAAAAATGAGTTTGTATTTTGTAAATATTTTTTTTTAATATATTTATATAACAATATATATATTTATTCAGCGTAACAGGCGGCATTACATTGACTAATAAGATCAAAGAAGGATACTGGCACATTAACTGTCACAAAATGACAATATACGGCACTAGCATGTGATAGTAGACGGCAATGATGTCAGCTGGCATGGCGGAGGCTCTGAGAAAGAAGTCGAAAACGTATAATTTCCATGAGGAATGGGAAGAGGGATTTATTTTCACTATGGTGAAAGACAAGTGTGTTTGTATGCTGTGCCACCAAACTCTAGCGCTGTCTAAAAGAGGAAATCTGGAGCGACACCACAACACCAACCATGACAATTTCAGACAGTTTCCCCGCCAAGAGCGCAATCCGCGCTAGGAAAGTTGCTGAGCTGAAAGCGGGGTTGAAGGCTCAGCAGTCGCTTTTCACAAAACCTGCTGCTCAAAATAAGGCTGCGACTGAAGCTTCATTTCGTATTAGTCACCTTTTGGCTAAACACAAGAAGCCTTTTACAGATGGCGATTTATTCTAGGAGGCAATGTCCATCACTGCAGGTTTTCAACGGCTTCAAAAACAAAGACGACATCAAAACCGCGCTCCGCAGTGTCCAGCTTGGCCCCAATACAGTGGCGAGGAGGGTCGAGGAAATGTCAGGGGACGTGGATTGACAAGTGCTAAAAGACTTGTCACACTGTGAATGTCTTTCACTACAGTTTGATGAATCTGTGGATGTAATGGACACAGCTCAGCTTGTTGTATTTGTCAGGATGGCGTTCCCGGACTCTACACAAAAGAGCATCTCCTCTCTTCGTACTCCTCGCACTTAAAGGATGTGAGGATATTTACAACGTGTTTAAAAAATATGTCCGCGATAATGTGGCAATTACCACTGATGGAGCCCCAGCGATGCGCTGTGTGCACGCTGGATTTATTGCGCGGTGCCGTAATGACCATGATTTTCCTAACTTTGTGAATTACCACTGTGTCATTCACCAGCAGGCCTTGGTGGGGAAGGTCGCGAACTTTTCTCAAGTTATGACTCTGGTGGTCAAACTGATCAACGCGTTTAGAGCAAAAGCACTTCAACACCGCTTATCCAAGGCGTTATTGGATGAGCTCGATGCCGCGTACGGAGACCTACTCCTCCACGCTGATGTCCGGTGGTTGAGTCGCGGCAAAGTGCTGCAGCGATTTGCTGCCCGAGATAAAGATTTTTCTGGAGACAAGGAACAAGGAGCATGAGAAGCTGTCAGATGATCAGTGGCTGCTGGATCTGGGGTTTCTGACAGACCTGACGGCAACACTGAACGCACTGAACGAGCTCCAGGGAAAAGACCGACACCTGCCTCACATGATAAGCGCAGTGAATGCGTGCAAGGCCAAACTCGGTGTTTGGAACATACAGCTGAAAAACGGGAGGCTGACACACTTTCCCAACCTGGAGAAAATGTCACAGGCCATCGGTGACAAGGACGCTTTTCACCCTGAGCAGTACTGTGTTCACCTGGACAAAGTGGCAGCAGAGTTCAGTCCGTTTTGGTGAATTAGACGTCATGGAAGATGTTGCTTCGTCTTAAACCCATTCCTGACCATTGATGTGGAACAGGTAGCAGCCAAATTTCAGCAGGTATTTGCTCTGCCTAGTGGGGTTGACATGGAGATGGTTGATTTGCAAAATGACATTGAGCTAAAAGTAAGATCACGGGACAGTAACTTTTGGGGAATTGTCAGCAGGGAGACGTTTTCCCTCCTCGCCTCATGTGCACTAAGAGTGAGTGCCTCTTTGGATCCACTTACCTCTGTGAAATGACGTTTTCACAGATGAGAATAATTAAATCAAAGTACAGGAGCCGCCTCACTGACAAACCCCTCACAGACAGTCTCAGACTAGCTATCAGTAGCTATGAGCCAAACTACAAAGCCCTCACAGACAGTATTCAGTCACAGCCATCTCACTAACCTGGGTGAGTAACATGCCAGTTTTGACATCTGATGGCAATGTGAAAAGTGATGATGCATAAGATGGTACATAACTGCACTGAGCTTATTTACACTGACTGAGAATTTTGTTAAAACACAATTACAGTTCTATTTTAATAATAATAATACATTTTATTTATATATATATTCTAAAATGCCGATGTTATGTAACTTGCATGAAGCTTGAGTGGATAAGCATAACACTGCGTGTGATCTGCTCACTGCTAGTGTGTTTTGTGTGTGTGTGCCTTCTATGAACAAAATAATTACCTCATACAAAAGAAAATAGGCCACACCTTTATTTTGTGTTGGACATAAAGCTGTACTTGGCCTAATTGCATTGAGAATTTTGTTAGCATTACAGTCTTATTTTCTAAAATGCTGATATTAATGTGACTTGAAGCTTCAATGGATAATCACAACACTTGATATGATATGCCTGTCTACCATAAACAAAATACTGTCCTCATATGTGGAATATTCCACATTCCTTTTCCTTTTGTGTTGAAATGAAATTGAATAACTTAGAATTGAAGTTGATGGGTTAGAATTGAAGTTGATGTGAAGCTATGGCTAGGTTGATATGCTAGTTACAATGTTTTCTTTGTTGCATAAATTTGAATGTTGGACCAAAGCATTTCACGTAATTCAAATACGTAGCCTGAATAAAAGGCGTCAAGTTGGAAGTACAATCTGGGCTGTCTTTCTTTCAACGCTTAAATAGGTAGATCTTGCCTTGTCTTGGGCTTAAAAAGGTTGGAAACCACTGGTGTAGAGACTTCTAACATGTCAGTACAGCTCTGCAGCGGTACTGGGTTCTGATATAGGATGCTACGCTAAAGATGGGAAATCTGATGTACTAATATGCTTCTGTTTCTAAATGTAGGATACATATGGGAGATGCAAACAGATGAATGGTATGAAGCTGTGAAGGCACTGTGCGTGTGTGCGTGCGTGGGTGTACCTTTAGGTCCCAGCAGCTGTGCCTCTGTAGCTTTTCTTCCATCCCCACATCGTGCTTCATCAAAAGGAGGACACTGCTCACCTGTGCCAGCCACTACTTCTCCATTACCTGAAAACACAGAGCATCCATAAGAAAAACACTCCCTATGCCTGAACTTTTCCAAAACCATAACAGGAAATGTAATCCACTATACAAAAACATAATGCTCCTGGGGAAATGCAGTGCACACTTACTGATGAGGTCACGGGCGCCGCTGAGCATCTTGGGTCTGTAGATGCGGCGAGAGTTAGTGTCCGACACATACAGCTGTCCTGTGACCGGGTCCGTGGCCAGGTAGTACCGGTGAGCAGGGTTGTTGCTGTGGAGGGAGGAGACAGACCAGAGGAGTTGGTGACACATTTTCCAAGTCCTCAAAGTGCTGTTCTGGGATTGAACTGGTGCTCCCCTGCTCCCCTAACCACGCAGCCCACTTTATGAAGTCACTCTCTATGACACCAGCATTTAAAAAATGTCAAACATAACAAATTAACTAAATTCTGAGCAGTAAAATCATCCCTAATGATTTGTTTTCACTCAGATCACACCATGCTGACAATTCACTGCATGATCCAAACACAAAGAAGCATTTAAACCCAAATGTATATATATGTGTGTGTGTGTGTGTGTGTGTGTGTGTGTGTGTGTGTGTGTGTGTGTGTGTGTGTGTGTGCGCGCCAGTAGGTTGGTCTGTCAATCTGAACAGACTTGCGTGCGATGGTCCTTCAATTAAGTGACACGGTCTTAATGATGCCTGCCACACTGTCATGTTCACACACACACACACACACACACACACACACACACACACACACACACACACACACACACACACACACACACACACACACACACACACACACACACACACACACACACACACAAACAGACAGTCATATATATATATATATATGCAGTTGCCTCTAGCCATAAGTCTCAGTGCAGATGATCACAGGCTGTTAATTAAGACAGCTTAAATTTGACAGACTGTGTGTGACACTGAGGGAGTTCACCAGACTTGTGTATAAGCATGCCCTTTTGTTTCCTTTATTTAAGCAGAAACATTTCTCAGGATAGGCAGTAGCACAGAAAAGAACATGATGTCAGACATACCACAGATATGGAGAACTAGTAAGCAGTGACGGATGAGGAAATGATGAGGAAAGGACACAGATATAGAAATAGTGAAGACAATAAATTAAGAATAAGCCGACATAGAAGTGAGGGAAAATGGCGATAAAATATACTATTAGTATGGGCCGCTAGATAGCTCAGTGTTTAGAGCAGGTCGCCCATATGCAGTGACCGATACCTAGTTCAGAACATTAAAGACAATGTCCTTCCCTCTGTCTCCCTGTTCCACATGCATATCCCAAAAAATAGCTATAAAAAAGATAAACTATTAGTGAAGAATCCCCAGGTAGGTGCTCTTCTGCCTGTGTATGAGGAGATACAGCGGAACACTAACCGGGTAGAGCTTCATTTTCATCCAAAAGCCCCCTACAACCACTAATCCCTTATAGTCCATTATCCCAGAGCACTGCACAAAACTTCTGCCAGGGACCAAAGAGCATAGAACCAGACAAGTTTACTTGTTGGAAGACGTGCATTAATTTCCATGGATATATTTACATGTGTGAATAGAACTTTTCACACTTCAACACTGCGCTGAATCCCTGGTGCTGTCAGCTGTCAACAGACCTCAGAGCAGCTGAATCATTTTTAATGAGACTGAGCAGCAAAAGGAAGGGCCACGAACCACAGCCCCAGTTACATCTGACTTCAGGAGTCTACTTCACAACAGGATTTTGAATGTGAGCAACTGAGAGATGAGAGGCTGTACAGATAATCCGACTGAAGGGGAAAACATGTAGACATTGGGGGGTCCAAATGGGAGCCCTTCTTTTAATTTCCATTTCAAATCATATTCATCTACCCTATTCACCCCTTGGATACAGTTTTCTGTATTCTGATTTAAAAGTATAGTCTGGGATTTCTCCCACTACTGTTTAGAGATGGGCACCTGCATTGTGACACTTGTTTTATTTGATTCAGAGTAATCTTATTGGTTTTTATTTTGATCCATTGAAAGTTGTTCTTGTAAGTGTCCTTAGAACAGTGTGCAATGTACAGTAGAAACAGAAATATTTTGATATCGTTATAATAAAGTCACATTTTCATGCATATATGTAAATGCAAAGGCTTTGGAGTCCTGAGTGTTTGTCTGTCTCACTTGTAGAATGTGTGATTTGATGTTTTTTCTATTCTTCTACTAGGAAGATATAAAAAGGAATAACAAGTATATCAGCTGCACCACATCCCTCCTTGCTAGGTTTCCTTGCTTGGGGCGCCTGCCGAAAAAATGACTTCATCTGAGCTGACAACAGAAGAATAGGCTGGATTTTGTGTGAATACTTGTCAAGATCAGAGAGAGTGAGACTGAAAAAGAAATGTGCGAAAATGAGACATGAAGGGGGGGGGGGGGTGTTATCTGATGGTAGCAACATCAAGACTGTGTATTTTATAATTCCTCGCTACTCTTTACCTCATTCTGCCACATCACAGTGCAACATTACTGACCAGTTATTATATATTTCCATCTTCTCTCAACCAATTTGCTGAGTAAAGTGGGATCATGGCGGATAGAAATGAAAGCCAAAACTAGGAAAAATAAGACCCAAGTTGTGCTTAAGCTGAATTATCCTTTCAATTAAATTGACCAACTGGAGTGAAGGCTGTCTGATAGAGTAGAGTGTTGATCTGACCTGTTCGACAGTCCCTTCTTCCCTACACGGTATCACTGCAGCCTGAAAGCATTACTGATCTTCAGGAAGAATATACCTATGCAGAATGAGCTTGCTAACTGCTTGATCCAGCTCAATGTGAGTCCTTGGGCTAAAGATGTTAGCATGACGCCGCCAGGATGAGCATCAATGACAGACAGAGGAACTTTGCACTAGAGTCAGGTGTAAAGCAGGATAAATGAACAGTGCAATGTAAAGATGGTTAGGGGTTAAAAAAGGATGAGTCACTCTTACCTATGTCTGAAATCTTTGTTTCTTCAATAGAGTGCACGCAAAGGAGGAAAAGAAGGAACAAGAGTTAGTAGAAAGGTCTCAGACAGGTATTATGACAAACATTAGAGGAAGGAAGTTTACTCCAAAACTAAAGCAACACTAAAGTTTGCAGTACAAATGTAGGATTTCAGTCATGCAACACAGAGTTTGATGGGAATATACAGCCGCGGAAAAAATTCAACCACCCCACATGTTTCTTAAATCTTTATCTCTACATGTCTGGCACCCATTCCAGTGTCTGCTGAATTCCAACACAGAGAAACATTGCCAGTAGTTTAAAGAATACAATAAAAAAACATTTAACTCAAAAGACGTACCTATAAGTAATACTACTAGAGAAACTGATAATGCTGAAGTCGTCTCTTCATTTTTTCCGGGGCTGTATATTTGAATTAGTTTTGCAACTGGCATGTTTCTAAATTCAGAGCGCTGAACTGTGATCTTTAGCTTTTAGCACTAAAGAGAAAGTACTCAAATGTTCATTAGTGGCAAAGAGTCCAATCAGGCCATGCATCTATTCCTCTCTTCCTTTTTTGTGTTCAAGTACTGTTCAAAGGAGTCCAGCAGTAATGATGTTCAGCAGGACAATATTTCAGAGAAGACAAGGCAGGAGATGAAGACAGACGCTTGGTTGTACTTAAAAGCTCTCAGTGTCATGATCCTGGTTTCGTGTCTGTCATGTCTTTGTGTTGTGTGTTTTATTTTGATATGTTTTCCGCTCTTGTGTCAGGTTAAGCTTCACTTCCTGTCTGAGTTTCCCTCCTTCCCCTGATTGTGTCATTGTGTTCACCTGTTGCCCCTGTGTTTCTCCTCCCCTCTCCAGCTGTGTGTGATCTTCTGATTAGCCTTGTGTATTTAGTGTTGGTTCCCCTTTTGTCTCTTGTTCGGTCGTCGTCTTTCCCATGTTTGTCCCTGGGTCTCGTGGTCCAGTTCTGTTTGTTTCCCAGTCCTGTCTGCCTGTCTGGATTCCTCTCGGCTGCCCTCCTGTCTTTCTGGTTTGATTGAGTTTTTGTTTGCTATTTTTACTTTTGATGATCGTGCCTACTTGCACCGTTTTTTGAGTTTTGTTGTTACAGCTTTTGTGAAATAAGAACGCCTTTTGTTAAACCCTAATACCCGATTCCCCCTGTTTCGCTGCATTTGGGTCCTTTAATACAACCCTGACACTCAGGTCCATCAATTAATTTTAAGTCAAATTCTTTTAAATTGAATCAACATTCCCATATTTGCATTGCCCTGAGAAATCTGGATCTAATAATTGTGTCATAGCTTTACTTTAAACGGATCATGAGTTGAAAGCTCAATCTCTGGGTCACTCCAGA